>NC_074689.1:38420064-38580064 GCF_029448725.1 Salvelinus fontinalis
AAGGCAGGATAGGAGCATGACATCATAGTCTAGTTAATCTCAGAGCCAATACCAAGGCAGGATAGGAGCGTGACATCATAAGTCTAGTTAATCTCAGAGCCAATACCAGGGCAGGATAGGAGCGTGACATCATAGTCTAGTTAATCTCAGAGCCAATACCAAGGCAGGATAGGAGCGTGACATCATAGTCTAGTTAATCTCAGAGCCAATACCAAGGCAGGATAGGAGCATGACATCATAGTCTAGTTAATCTCAGAGCCAATACCAGGGCAGGATAGGAGCGTGACATCATAGTCTATTTAATCTCAGAGCCAATACCAAGGCAGGATAGGAGCATGACATCATAGTCTAGTTAATCTCAGAGCCAATACCAGGGCAGGATAGGAGCGTGACATCATAGTCTAGTTAATCTCAGAGCCAATACCAGGGCAGGATAGGAGCGTGACATCATAGTCTAGTTAATCTCAGAGCCAATACCCAGGCAGGATAGGAGCATGACATCATAGTCTAGTTAATCTCAGAGCCTATACCAAGGCAGGATAGGAGCATGACATCATAGTCTAGTTAATCTCAGAGCCTATACCAAGGCAGGACATAGAACCCCAATAATGTATTGATAAACTAAATATTAAAAACAATTAGACTTTTGCATGCCGTGGCCAAATGCCAATAGTTCCAAATGATAACACAAATGAAGGGCGTTACTGTCACATTAAAGGGTGAAGGTGTTTTCCAGGAGTTTAATGCTGTTCACACACAGGTTTAGGACAGGTCTGATTTATAATGGAAAACATGAGTAGGTATGGCGTGAGCCAAGTTAATCAACATCAATATTGTTGTACGTGCGTAGACTGTTCAGAAATGTAGTGTGAAACTTACACAATGGTTATAAATGATGCCTTTGGGCTCTAGAACAACATAGAACAACAGAACAGAACATTAGAACACCTTTTGGGCTCTAGAACAACATAGAACAACAGAACAGAACATTAGAACACCTTTTGGTTATAAATGATGGCCCTGGAGAAATGAACCCCGGATGTTTCATCAGTTCACCTCCTCCTTTATAGAATCAGAACCAGACTTCTAATTCCATTATGCAACATTCCAACTCTATGTTCCATGATAATGTATCTTCAATGATGTTATTCAGTGTTGTAAATAGGGTTGCACATTTAGAGGAATATTCAGAGGTGGAAACTTTCCGTGGGAATTAACGGGAATATATGGGAATTAACAGAAATATATGCAAATTAATATTAATACCATTTAAATGTAGATGTTTTTTGAATTGGATATATTTACCATATCATATGGAGACAGAAACATAAACCTTTTACCTTATCAATAGTAGACATAATTGCAAATGATTAAATCCTTCACACAGAATTGTTTTTTACTTTTTAATTACGAATTGAACTTTAATTAAATGAGTTGACTCTTCACATGGGACGATTTCACTGAACAACAAAAGAAAGTGAATATTGAATGATCCCCAAAGATCTATCGCATCTCCCAAAAATGTTTTCTACAAACGTCTGTCTGTATAATGATAGTCTAGAAACTAAGGCTTTGGTGGTCTTCCTGTCAGGTGTCATGTCTTCTCCCTGGACCTCCGCAATGTCCACCTCTTGAACATCAGACTCAGAGGCCTCATATTTACTGTTACTTTCAAACCTTGTTGAGGATGGCTCGTTGTCAGTCTCAAAAAGCCAAAAATCTGCCCGGGTGGCCACACATTTTTCAACCCTTGCAGTGGTCAGCCTGTTGCGTGCTTTGGTGTGTGTGTTCCCAAACAAGGACCAGTTGCACTCTGAGGCGGCTGATGTTGTTGGGATTTGGAGGATGATGGGGAAGAGGCTCAGATCTACAAAGTCCCTTCCACCAGGTGGCTGATGAGATATGTTGGCACGACTGCCATATTGCATCTCCATCCCAAAGCCCTTGCTTGGAAGTGTACTTCGCCAGACTGCCAAGAACCTTGCCCTCATCCAGGCCAAGGTGGCGAGACACGGTAGTGATGACACCATAGGCCTTGTTGAACTCTGCACCAGACAGGATGCTCTTGCCAGCATACTTGGGGTCCAACATTGTACGCTGCGGCGTGTATGGGCTTCAGGCAGAAGTCTTCGCGCTTTTTGATGTTTTTCAGAACTGCAGTTTCCTCTGATTGGAGCAACAGTGAAGTGGGCAGGGCAGTACGGATTTCTTCTCTTACATCTGCAAGCAGAGTCTGAACAGCAGACAGGATGGCATTGTCTCCCTCAATCCGTGCAATGGCTACTGTTATAGGTTTCAGGAATTTCAGGCCGCTTACTACTCTCTTCCAAAATACATCATCCAGGAGGATCCTCTTGATGGGGCTGTCCATATCGGCAGACTGTGATTATGGCCATTTCTTGGAGACTCCTTCCCCTCCAGGAAACTGTCAAACATGATGACAACACTACCCCAATGGGTGTTGCTGGGCAGCTTCAATGTGGTGCTCTTATTCTTCTCACGTTGCTTGGTGAGGTAGATTGCTGCTATAACTTGATGACCCTTCACATACCTAACCATTTCCTTGGCTTTCTTGAAGAGTGTATCCATTGTTTTCAGTGCCATGATGTCCTTGAGGAGCAGATTCAATGCATGAGAAGCACAGCCAATGGGTGTGATGTGAGGGTAGGACTTCATGTTTGCAGCATTGTCTGTCACCAGTGCAAATACCTTCTGTGATCCAAGGTCATTGATGACTGCCTTCAACTCATCTGCAATGTAGAGACCGGTGTGTATGTTGTCCCTTGTGTTTGTGCTCTTGTAGAATACTAGTTGAGGGGAGGAGATGATGTAGTTAATTATTCCTTGCCCACGAACATTCAACCACCCATCAGAGATGATTGCAATACAGTCTGCTTTCTCTATGATTTGTTTGACCTTCACTTGAACTCTGTTGAACTCTACATCCAGCAAATGAGTAGATAAAGCATGTCTGGTTGGAGGTGTGTATTCTGGGTGAAGAACATTCAGAAATCTCTTCCAATACACATTGCCTGTGAGCATCAGAGGTGAACCAGTTGCATACACAGCTCGAGCAAGACATTCATCAGGATTTCTCTGACTACGTTCCTCTATTGAGTCAAAAAACTTCTGATTCCAGGAGGACCATGAGCTGTTGCTATCGATAAGGTGTCTGATTCATCGTTTTCAACTTGAATAGAAGTAGAGACTTTTGTCAGAGGTTGCTTGTTGTGAGCGCTGAGGGAACTTTGTGCACTTGGCCAGATGATTCTGCGTCTGTTGCATTCTTCACATACGATTTGGCACAGTATCTGCAAATGTACACAGCTTTTCCTTCTACATTAGCTGCAGTGTAATGTCTCTACACATCAGATACTGCCTGTTGCATTTTCCTGTTAAGATTAGAAAAAAATGAGTAAAAAATAAATAAATACAATTCCATGTACAGATAAATAGTTAAGCAGTTAGATTAAACAACTCCTTTGTAAGATAAATGTTTTAAAATTAAACATGTATGGAAACAGGTGAATTAACACTCCTCAGTCAGCAGGCACAAGCAAGCTAAAACCCACATGGTAGCAAAACTAACTAGCAGAAATTGTTAACAAGGTAGAAATTATTTAAACATTTTGCTGTAGGCTACTATTTACTAGTTAACAAAAAAATCAAGTATGTCATAAAATATATTCACCCCACCCAGTATTGTAATCAAAATGTACCAGAAAGCATGTAGTCCTTGGCTCAGACAGTGTAGTAGTGTGGGCTCAACAGCATCTCATTAGTGTGCAAGATCTTGAGAATCAGCTGTACATGTGATGGAAGAATGCACTGTGCATGCAGAGGGTTGCAATTCCATTGAATTGAGAATAGTTTAACCAAAATATGCCGCAAGACCTAGAATTGCCTTATGTGTTATCCCACAAAAAAGGCTCACTGTTATAAACAAACTTTTTTTAAATGAATTTAAGCAAAATTCCCCAAATTCCCTAAATTAAAATCCATTGGAAAATGTCCAACTCTTTACAACCCTAGTTCTAAACATACTAAAACGACAACGTTCTCAGGTCTAGCAGGAGAAACACAGTCAGGAAGAAGCCTCTCCTTTGTTCCTTTCGACCTCCAAAAGTATTCCACACGTTATCTCAGTCAATTCAGCATTTCAGTCATATCATATCAGTGCAGAAATTTACTTCCAAGGGGATTTTGCTGCCCCGTCTTAGATGAAAGGCAGATCTGTAGGCGGCCAGAACCAGTGCTCTCCCCCACCTTGGTCTTTAAACGGGAAACACAGGAGAGAGTATCTTCTGTTTGCAAGCAGCAGGCGGGTGTATATCTATGTCCTAAATGGCACACTATTATTTATATAGTGCACTACATTAGAGTAGCCCATAAGGCTCTGGTCAAAAGTAGTGCACACCGTAGGGAATAGGGTGCCATTTGAGACAACTGCATTCAACTGGAGTTTCATCCGGACCAGATATCGTCATGGTCTTTACAGACCAACGTAATATCTACATTCTCTCTCTCTCTCTGCTGACACAGCAGACAGAACCTCAGGCTTCAGAACATTTAATTAAATGTTTATGGTTTCAATCCAAGACATGATTACAACCCTGCCTACCTACGTTGTATTACTTCTTCTACTACCTGCCATTTTAAATCATCCCCCTTTTATGGCTTCAGAGAACCCGGCAGCTGCCCAACGTTAAGTGTGTGTGTGTGTGAGTGTGTGTGTGTGTGTGCACCCAGCCAGGGCCAAGCGAGCTCAACCCGACCTGACCCGACCCTCGGCCCGGCCCAACCCAACCCACTCCTCCTTTGGCTCCTTACTGAGTCATGAAGACACAGTATCTCTCTCTGTGGAGTTTAGATTCCTCTCTGTTTCCACAGTCTCTCTCTCTCCGTTTCCACAGTCTCTCTCTCTCTCCGTTTCCACAGTCTCTCTCTCTCCGTTTCCACAGTCTCTCTCTCTCTCTCTGTTTCCACAGTCTCTCTCTCTCTCTCTGTTTCCACAGTCTCTCTCTCTCTCCGTTTCCACAGTCTCTCTCTCTCTCTGTTTCCACAGTCTCTCTCTCTCTCTCTCCGTTTCCACAGTCGCTCTCTCTCCGTTTCCACAGTCTCTCTCTCTCTCCGTTTCCACAGTCTCTCTCTCTCTCTCTCCGTTTCAACAGTCTCTCTCTCTCTCTGTTTCCACAGTCTCTCTCTCTCTCTCTCCGTTTCCACAGTCTCTCTCTCTCTCTCCGTTTCCACAGTCTCTCTCTCTCTGTTTCCACAGTCTCTCTCTCTCTCTCTCTCCGTTTCCACAGTCTCTCTCTCTCCGTTTCCACAGTCTCTCTCTCTCTCTCTCTCTCTGTTTCCAGTCTCTCTCTCTCTCTCTCTCTCCGTTTCCACAGTCTCTCTCTCTCTCTGTTTCCACAGTCTCTCTCTCTCTCTCTCTCCGTTTCCACAGTCTCTCTCTCTCCGTTTCCACAGTCTCTCTCTCTCTCTCTCTCTGTTTCCACAGTCTCTCTCTCTCTCTCTCTGTTTCCACAGTCTCTCTCTCTCTCTCTCTGTTTCCACAGTCTCTCTCTCTCTCCGTTTCCACAGTCTCTCTCTCTCTCTCTCTCTCTGTTTCCACAGTCTCTCTCTCTCTCTGTTTCCACAGTCTCTCTCTCTCTCTGTTTCCACAGTCTCTCTCTCTCTCTCTGTTTCCACAGTATCCCTCTCTGTGGAGCTCAGTTTCCACAACCCATTGCCTTCTAATTGGCTTTACAGTATTACAACCCATAGGCTGGGAAACTGAGGACACACAATGGCACCAGGTGAGCTATATTGCCAATCTCAGCACACCAATCTAGACTACTGTACATCCACTTGACCAGTATGATGAGAGTTGTGTCTGAGTCAGTGAGCAGTTTACCATAGGGCACGGAATGGCCCCAACGAGCAGTCTAGTGGCACTGAACCTCTTCACCATATAATTAAAGAAAGCTGGAATTTGAATGTGTAAAGCAGTGTTTCTTAATTCTGTCTGGTGCTGTTATAATGTAACGGAGGCCATTTTGTGCCCTTTGGTCCTCTACACTAGTGCTCCTTAATCCCGGTCCTCGGGACCTAAAGGGTTACACATGTTTTTATTTTGGCCCGAGCACTAACAGACCTGATTCACATCAAAGTCTCGATGAGGAGTTGATAAGTTAAATCGGGTGTGTAGTGGAAGGCCAAAAACTAAAACGTACACCCATTTAGGTCCCCTGGACCAGGATTAAGGAACACTAGTGTAGGAGGACCAAAGGGCACAAAATGGCGCCCCTGGGCAATCTGTTGCACTAACTATTACATTACAACAGCACCAGTCAGCCGTGTCTTGGCAGGGGTGCATCATGTAATACACCAGAGGGCACGTAATGACGCCCAAAGGGCAAATAAACTCCACTTCCACATGAAGATTTGGCAAGTGCACACGGTATAACGAACGGAGGGTACAAAATGGATCCCATGAAGGGGGGGGGGGGGGGGGGGGGGGGGGGGGTGATGCCCATTAAAGCAGTACCAGAGGGCTGTGTCAATCTCTAGAGCCGAGCCCAAATCCTCAGTGACATCAGCGCATGGGTCTCAAATTACACCCTATTTCTTATATAGTGCACTACTTCTGAGCAGGTCGCATAGAGCTCTGGTCTAAAGTAGTGCACTACGTAGGGAATAGGGTTCTATAGGGCTCTGGTGAAAAGTAGTGCACTACGTAGGGAATAGGGTCCAATATGGCTCTGGTCAAAAGTAGTGCACTACGTAGGGAATAGGGTCCAATAGGGCTCTGGAGAAAGGTAGTGCACTACGTAGGGAATAGGGTCCAATAGGGCTCTGGTGAAAGGTAGTGCACTACGTAGGGAATATGGTGTCATTTGGGACGTATAAGGTTTATAAAGGCAGTGCTATTTTTTGTTTTCACTAAGACTACGGGGCAACCTGCTTGGTTGGGGAAAATACTTTCTACGAATTACAAAAGGCATTTATTGGAAACTGGTTAGTAACCCGGGAACAGACAGGCGGACACCAGACATCTTGAGTCTGGACTGTTTTGTTAAACAGTAACCGTGGATATTAAAGTGCAGTGAAGGTCAAAGCCCTTTCTAGCTGCAGTCAGCAAGGATAAACCACAACAAAGCCTTTCATAATGGTATGGCTCTCCACAGCCTGGCCGCAGCCTGATCGCAGCCTGGTCATAGCCTGGTCATAGCCTGGTCGCAGCCTGGTCGCAGCCTAGCCGCAGCCTGGTCGCAGCCTGGCCGCAGCCTAGCCTGGCCGCAGCCTGGTCGTAGCCTGGTCGCAGCCTGGTCGCAGCCTGGTCGTAGCCTGGTCGTAGCCTGGTCGCAGCCTGGTCGCAGCCTGGTCGCAGCCTGGTCATAGCCTGGTCGCAGCCTGGTCGCAGCCTGGTCGCAGCCTGGTCGCAGCCTGGTCATAGCCTGGCCGCAGCCTGGCCGCAGCCTGGTCGCAGCCTGGTCGCAGCCTAGCCGCAGCCTGGTCGCAGCCTGGCCCGCAGCCTAGCCTGGGAGCAGCCTGGCCGCAGCCTGGTCGCAGCCTGGTCGCAGCCTGGTCGCAGCCTGGTCGCAGCCTGGTCGCAGCCTGGTCGCAGCCTGGTCGTAGCCTGGCCGCAGCCTAGCCTGGGAGCAGCCTGGTCGCAGCCTGGTCGCAGCCTGGTCGCAGCCTGGTCGCAGCCTGGTCGCAGCCTGGCCGCAGCCTAGCCTGGCCGCAGCCTGGTCGTAGCCTGGTCGCAGCCTGGTCGTAGCCTGGTCGTAGCCTGGTCGCAGCCTGGTCGCAGCCTGGTCGCAGCCTGGTCGCAGCCTGGTCGCAGCCTGGTCGCAGCCTAGCCTGGCCGCAGCCTGGTCGTAGCCTGGTCGCAGCCTGGTCGTAGCCTGGCCGCAGCCTGGTCGTAGCCTGGCCGCAGCCTGGCCTGGCCGCAGCCTGGTCGTAGCCTGGTCGCAGCCTGGTCGTAGCCTGGTCGTAGCCTGGTCGTAGCCTGGTCGCAGCCTGGCCGCAGCCTGGTCGTAGCCTCGCAGCCTGGTCGCAGCCTGGTCGTAGCCTGGTCGCAGCCTGGTCGTAGCCTGGTCGTAGCCTGGTCGTAGCCTGGTCGCAGCCTGGTCGTAGCCTGGTCGTAGCCTGACCGCAGCCTGGTCGCAGCCTGGCCGCAGCCTGGTCGTAGCCTGGTCGCAGCCTGGTCGCAGCCTGGTCGCAGCCTGGCCGTAGCCTGGCCGCAGCCTGGTCGTAGCCTGGTCGTAGCCTGGTCGCAGCCTGGTCGTAGCCTGGTCGTAGCCTGGTCGTAGCCTGGTCGTAGCCTGGTCGCAGCCTGGTCGTAGCCTGGTCGTAGCCTGACCGCAGCCTGGTCGCAGCCTGGTCGTAGCCTGGTCGCAGCCTGGTCGCAGCCTGGCCGTAGCCTGGTCGTAGCCTGGTCGTAGCCTGGTCGCAGCCCGGTCGCAGCCCGGTCCTGTCATAGTGCACTCGTCATACTTGCTGTTTGCTAGTTCGCTAGTCGAAGGAAAGTACCATCCCATAAGCCCTGACAGACAGAGCACCAGTATTAGACTGTTATTCTCTGATAAGCTAGAAGTAGAGGATAACCGGGTTTACACTGAACACACATAGAAACACAACATGTAAAACTGTTGGTCCCGTGTTTCATGAGCTGAAATAAAAGATCCCTGATATTTTCTATTGACCTACAAACAATGAGTCTACATACCAAATGGCACCCTATTCCCTGTATAGTGCACTACTTTAGACCAGGGCCCTGTATAGTGCACTACTTTAGACCAGGGCCCTGTATAGTGCACTACTTTAGACCAGGGCCCTGTATAGTGCACTACTTTAGACCAGGGCCCTGTATAGTGCACTACTTTAGACCAGGGCCCTGTATAGTGCACTACTTTAGACCAGGGCCCTGTATAGTGCACTACTTTAGACCAGGGCCCTGTATAGTGCACTACTTTAGACCAGGGCCCTGTATAGTGCACTACTTTAGACCAGGGCCCTGTATAGTGCACTACTTTAGACCAGGGCCCTGTATAGTGCACTACTTTAGACCAGGGCCCTGTATAGTGCACTACTTTAGACCAGGGCCCTGTATAGTGCACTACTTTAGACCAGGGCCCTGTATAGTGCACTACTATAGACCAGGGCCCACGAGGTGATTTCGGGATGCTGGCCTTCTAGGCAGAGTTCCTCTGTCCAGTGTCTGTGTTCTTTTGCCCATCTTAATCTTTTCTTTTTATTGGCCAGTCTGAGATATGGCTTTTTCTTTGCAACTCTGCATAGAAGGTCAGCATCCCTGAGTCACCTCTTCACTGTTGATGTTGAGACTGATGTTTTGCAGGGTACTATTTAATAAAGCTGCCAGTTGAGGGCTTGTGAGGCGTCTGTTTCTCAAACTAGACACTCTAATGTACTTGTCCTCTTGGTCAGTTGTGCACCGGGGCCTCCCACTCCTCTTTCTATTCTGGTTAGAGCCAGTTTGCACTGTTCTGTGAAGCGAGTAGTACACAACGGTGTACGAGATCTTCAGTTTCTTGATAATTTCGCTCATGGAATAGCCTTTTTTTTCTCAGAACAAGACTAGACTGATGAGTTTCAGAAGAAAGTTCATTGTTTCTCGCCATTTTCAGCCTGTAATCGAACCCACAAATGCTGATGCTCCAGATACTCAACTAGTCTAAAGAAGGCCAGTTTTATTGCTTCTTTAATCAGAACAACAGTTTTCAGCTGTGCTAATATTTACATTTACATTTTTTTACATTTTAGTCATTTAGCAGACGCTCTTATCCAGAGCGACTTACAGTAGAGTGCATACATTTTATTACATTTTACATACTGAGACAAGGATATCCCTACCGGCCAAACCCTCCCTAACCCGAACGACGCTATGCCAATTGTGCGTCGCCCCACGGACCTCCCGGTTGCGGCCGGCTGCGACAGAGCCTGGGCGTGAACCCAGAGACTCTGGTGGTGCAGCTAACACTGCGATGCAGTGCCCTAGACCACTGCGCCACCCGGGAGGACCTAATATAATTACAAAAGGGTTTTCTAATGATCAATAAGCCTTTTAAAATGATAATCTTGGATAAGCTAACACAACGTGCCATTGGAACACAGAAAAGCATTCAACATTCACGGCTATTTAGCTAACTAGCTGTTGCTAGCTAATTTATCCTGGGATATAAACATTGGGTTGTTATTTTACCTCAAATGCACAAGGTCCTCTACTCCGACAATTAATCCACAGATAAAAGTGTAAACCGTCTTAGTTTCTGGTAATCTCTCCTCCTTCAGGTTTCATCTTCCTCTTCTTCTTCTGTGGATTTTATATGGCGGTTGGCAACCAACTTTAAGGTGCATTACCATCACCAACTGGACTGGAGTGTGAACCTCAGTTCATCTTTCAATCACCCACGTGGGTATATGCTCCTAACAACCAATGAGGAGATGGGAGAGGCGGGACTTGCAGCACGTCACGCTTCACAAATAGAACCAAGTTCTATTTTAGCACCTGGCTACGCAGGCACTTGTTGACGCGCGCGGTGTGGTCAGCGTGTCAGCCCGGTGATTGGGAGATACATGTTGACTTCACTGTGAACGTCACTTTTCCAAGAAAGTTGAGAAATCTAAAACAAAAAAGGGACTAGTCATTAGATAAATAAAAATTGATTTCTGGTAAAACCTCACTATTCCTGCTATTCCTTATGAGTCTTATGAGTCTCTTCTGATTCAACTCTGAAGTGGACGATAACACGGAGGTGTGTGTGTAGAGGGAGGACAGAAGAGAGGAAAAGAGACTCATCGTATGAATCTGTGAGGGAAGCTAACTATCAAAATACGCTCTCCCACACTGACTGATGACGAAGTTAACGATAAATCTTCTTTTTTTTTTTACAGTCCACAATGACCCACTGACACGGAAAAGTGGAGAGGCGTCTAAAATGAATTCCACTTCTGTGACGTCTTACTGTAGACCAACGGGAGGGCTAGCAGACTAATCATTTGACGCGTGAAGCTTTGAACAGGAAATGGTATTTTAAGAGAAATGAGTTGCTCTGACTCTGACAAAGACTGCTCCAAGGACATTATAGAGACAGCCGGACACACAAACACCTACTCACAGACACACACGATAGGCCAAGACGTGGTATGATTGAAAATGTATCTCTTTCACTGTTCGTTAACCATTCCCAAATAACCCCCATTGGCCCTGCTCTAAAGTAGTGACTATAACTAGACCCTCCTATTGGCTACAATATACTAGAACCCTCCTCCTATTGGCTACACTATACCTAGACCCTCCTCCTATTGGCTACACTATACCTAGACCCTCCTCCTATTGGCTACACTATACCTAGACTCTCCTCCTATTGGTTGCACTATACCTAAACCCTCCTCCTATTGGTTACACTATACCTAGACCCTCCTCCTATTGGTTACACTATACCTAGACCCTACTCCTATTGGCTACACTATACCTAGACCCGCCTCCTATTGGCTACACTATACCTAGACCCTCCTCCTATTGGTTGCACTATACCTAGACCCTCCTCCTATTGGTTACACTATACCTAGACCCTCTTCCTATTGGCTACACTATACCTAGACCGTTGTAGTTTCTCTAGAGATAAATCAGATCCAGACTGAACTGTGTGATGTAGTAGGGAGTTGTAGTTTCTCTAGAGATAAATCAGATCCAGACTGAACTGTGTGATGTAGTAGGGAGTTGTAGTTTCTCTAGAGATAAATCAGACCCAGACTGAACTGTGTGATGTAGTAGGGAGTTGTAGTTTCTCTAGAGATAAATCAGATCCAGACTGAACTGTGTGATGTAGTAGGGAGTTGTAGTTTCTCTAGAGATAAATCAGATCCAGACTGAACTGTGTGATGTAGTAGGGAGTTGTAGTTTCTCTAGAGATAAATCAGATCCAGACTGAACTGTGTGATGTAGTAGGGAGTTGTAGTTTCTCTAGAGATAAATCAGATCCAGACTGAACTGTGTGATGTAGTAGGGAGTTGTAGTTTCTCTAGAGATAAATCAGATCCAGACTGAACTGTGTGATGTAGTAGGGAGTTGTAGTTTCTCTAGAGATAAATCAGAACCAGCCTGAACTGTGTGATGTAGTAGGGAGTTGTAGTTTCCAACAGACCAATATTCAACATAGTTTACTGCAGAAAATGTGGTAATTAACTACAATGACCATAATTAACTGTACCTACTTCTGGTCGGTGTGTTGCTATAGACCAGCTATGGTAGCATAGTGTGGGAACACACAGAGAGAGTAGAGGAAACTGAGGAAAACACACAGAGAGTAGAGGAAACTGAGGAAAACACACAGAGAGTAGAGGAAACTGAGGAAAACACACAGAGAGTAGAGGAAACTGAGGAAAACACACAGAGAGTAGAGGAAACTGAGGAAAACACACAGAGAGTAGAGGAAACTGAGAAAAACACACAGAGAGTAGAGGAAACTGAGGGAAACACACAGAGAGTAGAGGAAACTGAGGGAAACACACAGAGAGTAGAGGAAACTGAGGGAAACACACAGAGAGTAGAGGAAACTGAGGGAAACACACAGAGAGTAGAGGAAACTGAGGAAAACACACAGAGAGTAGAGGAAACTGAGAAAAACACACAGAGAGTAGAGGAAACTGAGGAAAACACACAGAGAGTAGAGGAAACTGAGGGAAACACACAGAGAGTAGAGGAAACTGAGGGAAACACACAGAGAGTAGAGGAAACTGAGGGAAACACACAGAGAGTAGAGGAAACTGATGAAACACACAGAGAGTAGAGGAAACTGAGGGGAAACACACAGAGAGTAGAGGAAACTGAGGGAAACACACAGAGAGTAGAGGAAACTGAGGGAAAACACACAGAGAGTAGAGGAAACTGAGGGAAACACACAGAGAGTAGAGGAAACTGAGAAAAACACACAGAGAGTAGAGGAAACTGAGGAAAATACACAGAGAGTAGAGGAAACTGAGGAAAACACACAGAGAGTAAAAGAAACTGAGGAAAACACACAGAGAGTAAAAGAAACTGATGAAACACACAGAGAGAGTAGAGGAAACTGAGGGAAACACACAGAGAGTAAAAGAAACTGATGAAACACACAGAGAGAGTAGAGGAAACTGATGAAACACACAGAGAGAGTAGAGGAAACTGAGGGAAAACACACAGAGAGTAGAGGTAACGGAGGGAAAACACACAGAGAGTAGAGGAAACTGATGAAACACACAGAGAGTAGAGGAAACGGAGGGAAAACACACAGAGAGTAGAGGTAACTACTATCTAATATCCATGATGATACAATCAGGGGACTCGGATTCTCTTCTCATTGGTCAAGATGAGATGATAACCCATAACACAATGCAAGCTTTATAAAAGTATAAACTTTTATGAAGGCTTCATCTGCAAGGGCTTTTCCTAATCATCCCTTAGAGAAGGGCTTCACTGGTCATTTCGTGTGCTTATATAACCCTGCTGGGTAAACTTCATTACAGAGGGACTGGGAATCATTTCTGGCGATCTCTGACGTTATAAAGTCGAACCGCAGAGCGAAAGATTTATAGAAAAAAAAATACTGTGGATGTGGAGTCTAAAGTCGAAGCATCAGAAGGGAACTAGAACAACCAGGTGGCTGGATACTGCTTTACCATCTCCAGGCACAAAGACTACAATATCGTGATCATTCTACCTGCCACACAATCAAAAAACAACACAAGACATTATTTACATTCGATTCTACATGTCTGTTATCTGTACCGGCTGCGCCACGTGGAACGTGGAAAGGTCAGCAACATTAAAATAAACATCCCACATGATGAATAGCGGGAATACAATAACGGAACTCTCTGTGAGACCGAGCCATTTAGATCTCACGATCTGGCCCGTGAATGAGCGCTCTCCTCAGTTCCACTACAATCACTACGATCTGATGACGCAACGCGCTCCCAGATCCGCCTGCAGATGCGGACGGCGTCCTGGATCCTCGGGTCCGTAGAGGAGGCTATCCCAATCATCCACCGTTAACGCTCCGTTTTTCACCCGAATGGGAAAAGACGGAATACCTGTGCGCCACAACGACAATCTACGTCCCAAATTGGCACCCTATTCCCTATACAGTGCACTACTATTCACCAGAGTCCATAGGGAACATGGTGTCAATTTGGAAGCAGCCCCAGATTGTATTTAGAAGGATCAGCCCCAGTTTGTATTTAAAAGAATCAGCCTCAGTTTGTATTTAAAAGAATCAGCCTCAGTTTGTATCACAAGGATCAGCCCCAGTTTGTATTTAGAAGGATCAGCCTCAGTTTGTATTTAGAAGGATCAGCCTCAGTTTGTATTTAGAAGGATCAGCCCCAGTTTGTATTTAGAAGGATCAGCCCCAGTTTGTATTTAGAAGGATCAGCCCCAGTTTGTATTTAGAAGGATCAGCCCCAGTTTGTATTTAAAAGAATCAGCCTCAGTTTGTATTCAGAAGGATCAGCCCCAGTTTGTATTTAAAAGAATCAGCCTCAGTTTGTATCACAAGGATCAGCCCCAGTTTGTATTTAGAAGGATCAGCCTCAGTTTGTATCACAAGGATCAGCCCCAGTTTGTATTTAAAAGAATCAGCCTCAGTTTGTATCACAAGGATCAGCCCCAGTTTGTATTTAGAAGGATCAGCCTCAGTTTGTATTTAGAAGGATCAGCCTCAGTTTGTATTTAGAAGGATCAGCCTCAGTTTGTATTTAGAAGGATCAGCCTCAGTTTGTATTTAGAAGGATCAGCCTCAGTTTGTATTTAGAAGGATCAGCCTCAGTTTGTATTTAAAATGATCAGCCGCAGTTTGTATTTAGAAGGATCAGCCTCAGTTTGTATTTAAAAGGATCAGCCTCAGTTTGTATTTAAAATGATCAGCCTCAGTTTGTATTTAAAATGATCAGCCTCAGTTTGTATTTAGAAGGATCAGCCTCAGTTTGTATTTAGAAGGATCAGCCTCAGTTTGTATTTAGAAGGATCAGCCTCAGTTTGTATTTAAAATGATCAGCCGCAGTTTGTATTTAGAAGGATCAGCCTCAGTTTGTATTTAAAAGGATCAGCCTCAGTTTGTATTTAAAATGATCAGCCTCAGTTTGTATTTAAAATGATCAGCCTCAGTTTGTATTTAGAAGGATCAGCCTCAGTTTGTATTTAGAATGATCCGCCTTAGTTTGTATCAGAAGGATCAGCCTCAGCTTGTATTTAGAAGGATCAGCCTCAGTTTGTATTTAGAAGGATCAGCCTCAGTTTGTATTTAGAAGGATCAGCCTCAGTTTGTATTTAGAAGGATCAGCCTCAGTTTGTATTTAGAAGGATCAGCCTCAGTTTGTATTTAGAAGGATCAGCCTCAGTTTGTATTTAGAAGGATCAGCCTCAGTTGGTATTTAGAAGGATCAGCCTCAGTTGGTATTTAGAAGGATCCGCCTCCGTTTGTATTTAGAAGGATCAGCCTCAGTTGGTATCAGAAGGATCCGCCTCCGTTTGTATTTAAAAGGATCAGCCTCCGTTTGTATTTAAAAGGATCAGCCTCCGTTTGTATTTAAAAGGATCAGCCTCCGTTTGTATTTAAAAGGATCAGCCTCAGTTGGTATCAGAAGGATCCGCCTCCGTTTGTATTTAGAGGGATCAGATATGAACAGGAAGTGTCATGGGACTGGAGAGAGCACCTGTAGGACGATTACACAGGATGTTATTCCAGCTGACATAATGTTATGGTCATACCCAAATCAGCTTGGAGGGATGGAGGGATGGATTTGCTCCCCTCTACTGTGTTCCACCAGGGAAAAGATACAAATTCTGACCCAGATGGAATGCAGGAAGCAGGCGTGGTGGCTCCCAGGGGGGGGGGGGGGGTGCTGGGAACACCGGAGGGGACGCTGGGGGGGGGGGGAGGGGCACTGTGGAACCTCCGGAATGACTCATCAGAATCAGTTGACAGAGGAGACACCAGGATGGAATGACACTACAGTACAATAATAAAACGATGTTTCTTTATAAAGTCAATGCAGGCGGCTGCAATAGAGAGTTATTAAATACCCAGCCTACTACTGTTGACAACTTAAGAGGAAAACCTTCTGAATTAACATGATCACTTCCCACGTGGATCACACCACGTTTCTCTTTGTCCAACAATTCCTATTATATTAATAAATCATGTTTCTGCATCTGGTCTCGATACTCTCGGGAACCATGAATAGTCTCTCTGAGTGTTAGGACTTGACCCGTTGATTAAGAGGGCGAAAATAGCAGATGATAAATGATGCCCATTCAGAGATACATTAAGCATATAGAAGATTCATTACGACCACTGTGAATTAGCAGCTTCACTTAATTAGCATTCCCCCCCAACAGGGTCCTTTCTGTATTAATCAATACTGTTCTCTATGGTGTTGATAAACATGATGGATCATGGGTAGGACTGGTCTCTTAATGATACCGTGTTCCATCAACATGCTCTCACCCTCTGTCGACGCGGCTCTCACCCTCTGTCGACGCGGCCCTCACCCCCCGCCGACGCGGCCCTCACCCCCCGCCGACGCGGCCCTCACCCTCCTCCGACGCGGCCCTCACCCTCCTCCGACGCGGCCCTCACCCTCCGCCGACACGCAACTTACCCTCCACCCTCCTCCGACGCGGCCCTCACCCCCCGCCGACGCGGCCCTCACCCCCCGCCGACGCGGCCCTCACCCCCCGCCGACGCGGCCCTCACCCTCCGCCGACACGCCCCTTACCCTCCACCCTTCTCCGACGCGGCCCTCACCCCCCGCCGACGCGGCCCTCACCCCCCGCCGACGCGGCCCTCACCCTCCGCCGACACGCCCCTTACCCTCCACCCTCCTCCGACGCGGCCCTCACCCCCCGCCGACGCGGCCCTCACCCCCCGCCGACGCGGCCCTCACCCCCCGCCGACGCGGCCCTCACCCTCCTCCGACGCGGCCCTCACCCCCCGCCGACGCGGCCCTCACCCTCCACCCTCCGCCGACGCGGCCCTCACCCTCCGCTGACGCGGCCCTCACCCTCCACCCTCCGCCGACGCGGCCCTCACCCTCCTCCGACGCGGCCCTCACCCTCCTCCGACGCGGCCCTCACCCTCCTCCGACGCGGCCCTCACCCTCCTCCGACGCGGCCCTCACCCTCCTCCGACGCGCCCCTCACCCTCCTCCGACGCGCCCCTCACCCTCCTCCGACGCGGCCCTCACCCTCCGCCGACGCGGCCCTCACCCTCCGCCGACGCGGCCCTCACCCTCCTCCGACGCGGCCCTCACCCTCCTCCGACGCGGCCCTCACCCTCCGCCGACACGCCCCTTACCCTCCACCCTCCTCCGACGCGGCCCTCACCCTCCTCCGACGCGGCCCTCACCCTCCTCCGACGCGGCCCTCACCCTCCTCCGACGCGGCCCTCACCCTCCTCCGACGCGGCCCTCACCCTCCTCCGACGCGGCCCTCACCCTCCTCCGACGCGGCCCTCACCCTTCACCCTCCTCCGACGCGGCCCTCACCCTCCTCCGACGCGCCCCTTACCCTCCTCCGACGCGGCCCTCACCCTCCACCCTCCTCCGACGCGGCCCTCACCCTCCACCCTCCTCCGACGCGGCCCTCACCCTCCTCCGACGCGGCCCTCACCCTCCGCCGACGCGGCCCTCACCCTCCGCCGACGCGGCCCTCACCCTCCGCCGACGCGGCCCTCACCCTCCGCCGACGCGGCCCTCACCCTCCGCCGACGCGGCCCTCACCCTCCTCCGACGCGGCCCTCACCCTCCTCCGACGCGGCCCTCACCCTCCTCCGACGCGCCCCTCACCCTCCTCCGACGCGCCCCTCACCCTCCTCCGACGCGCCCCTCACCCTCCTCCGACGCGGCCCTCACCCTCCTCCGACGCGGCCCTCACCCTCCTCCGACGCGGCCCTCACCCTCCTCCGACGCGGCCCTCACCCTCCTCCGACGCGGCCCTCACCCTCCTCCGACGCGGCCCTCACCCTCCTCCGACGCGGCCCTCACCCTCCTCCGACGCGGCCCTCACCCTCCTCCGACGCGGCCCTCACCCTCCTCCGACGCGGCCCTCACCCTCCTCCGACGCGGCCCTCACCCTCCGCCGACGCGCCCCTTACCCTCCGCCGACGCGGCTCTCACCCTCCTCCGACGCGGCCCTCACCCTCCTCCGACGCGGCCCTCACCCTCCTCCGACGCGGCCCTCACCCTCCTCCGACGCGGCCCTCACCCTCCTCCGACGCGGCCCTTACCCTCCTCCGACGCGGCCCTCACCCTCCGCCGACACGCCCCTTACCCTCCACCTTCCTCCGACGCGGCCCTCACCCTCCTCCGACGCGGCCCTTACCCTCCTCCGACGCGGCCCTCACCCTCCGCCGACACGCCCCTTACCCTCCACCCTCCTCCGACGCGGCTCTTACCCTCCGCCGACGCGCCCCTTACCCTCCACCCTCCGCCGACACGCCCCTTACCCTCCTCCGACGCGGCCCTCACCCTCCACCCTCCTCCGACGCGGCCCTCACCCTCCACCCTCCTCCGACGCGGCTCTTACCCTCCGCCGACACGCCCCTTACCCTCCACCCTCCTCCGACGCGGCCCTTACCCTCCGCCGACACGCCCCTTACCCTCCACCCTCCTCCGACGCGGCCCTTACCCTCCGCCGACGCGCCCCTTACCCTCCGCCCTCCTCCGACGCGGCCCTCACCCTCCACCCTCCTCCGACGCGGCCCTCACCCTCCACCCTCCTCCGACGCGGCCCTCACCCTCACCCTCCTCCGACGCGGCCCTCACCCTCCGCCGACACGCCCCTTACCCTCCACCCTCCGCCGACGCGGCCCTCACCCTCCTCCGACGCGGCCCTCACCCTCCTCCGACGCGGCCCTTACCCTCCTCCGACACGCCCCTTACCCTCCACCTTCCTCCGACGCGGCCCTCACCCTCCTCCGACGCGGCCCTTACCCTCCTCCGACGCGGCCCTCACCCTCCGCCGACACGCCCCTTACCCTCCACCCTCCTCCGACGCGGCTCTTACCCTCCGCCGACGCGCCCCTTACCCTCCACCCTCCGCCGACACGCCCCTTACCCTCCTCCGACGCGGCCCTCACCCTCCAACCTCCTCCGACGCGGCCCTCACCCTCCACCCTCCTCCGACGCGGCCCTCACCCTCCACCCTCCTCCGACGCGGCCCTCACCCTCCACCCTCCTCCGACGCGGCTCTTACCCTCCGCCGACACGCCCCTTACCCTCCACCCTCCTCCGACGCGGCCCTTACCCTCCGCCGACACGCCCCTTACCCTCCACCCTCCTCCAACGCGGCCCTTACCCTCCGCCGACGCGCCCCTTACCCTCCACCCTCCTCCGACGCGGCCCTCACCCTCCACCCTCCTCCGTCGCGGCCCTCACCCTCCACCCTCCTCCGACGCGGCCCTTACCCTCCACCCTCCTCCGTCGCGGCCCTCACCCTCCACCCTCCTCCGACGCGGCCCTCACCCTCCACCCTCCTCCGACGCGGCCCTCACCCTCCACCCTCCTCCGACGCGGCCCTCACCCTCCACCCTCCTCTGACGCGGCCCTCACCCTCCACCCTCCTCCGACGCGGCTCTTACCCTCCGCCGACACGCCCCTTACCCTCCACCCTCCGCCGACACGCCCCTTACCCTCCACCCTCCGCCGACACGCCCCTTACCCTCCACCCTCCTCCGACGCGGCCCTTACCCTCCGCCGACACGCCCCTTACCCTCCACCCTCCTCCGACGCGGCTCTTACCCTCCGCCGACACGCCCCTTACCCTCCACCCTCCTCCGATGCGGCTCTTACCCTCCGCCGACACGCCCCTTACCCTCCACCCTCCTCCGATGCGGCCCTTACCCATCACATTAGAATATGACTGTAGGATTTATGGAACATCATCCCCCCTGTCTGCATCAGTGACCTGTGATGCATCTGACCGTCACGTTAGTGTGTCGTCCATGAAAGGGAACTAAGTGATTCAATGGGGGTCTCTCTCTCTCCACGTCTCTCTCTAATCGTCCCCCTCTCCTTCTCTCTCTCGCTCAATTCAATTGATTGGCATGGTAAACATGTGTTAACATTGCCAAAGCAAGTGAAGTAGATAATATTACAAAAGTGAAATAAACAATACAAATTAACAGTAAACATTACACTCCAAAATTATAAAGACATGACAAATGTCAAATGTCATATTAAAGGTTACATTTAAAAAATTACTATAAAAATTTGCAAATAGTTAAAGTATAAAGCATAAATACGGGTTGTATTTACAGTGGTGTTTGTTCTTCACTGGTTGACCTTTTCTGGTGGCAACAGGTCACACATCTTGCTGCTGTGATGCACACTGTGGAATTTCACCCAGTAGATATGGGAGTTTATCAAAATTGGATTTGTTTTCGAATTCTTTGTGGATCTGTGTAATCTGAGGGAAATATATGTCTCTAATATGGTCATACATTGGGCAGGAGGTTAGGAAGTGCAGCTCAGTTTCCACCTCATTTTGATGGCAGTGTGCACATAGCCTGTCTTCTCTTGAGAGCCAGGTCTGCCTACGGCGGCCTTTCTCAATAGCAAGGCTATGCTCACTGAGTCTGTACATAGTCAAAGCTTTCCTTAAGTTTGGGTCAGTCACAGTGGTCAGGTATTCTGCCACTGTGTACTCTCTGTTTAGGACAAAATATCATTCTAGTTTGCACAGTTTTTTTATTAATTATTTCCAATGTGTCAAGTAATTGTGTGTTTGTGTTTGTGAACAGAGCCCCAGGACCAGCTTGCTTAGGGGACTCTTCTCCAGGTTCTAGAGGATGTAGAATTTAACGGAACACCATTATGTTCGTCTTACTGAGATGTACTGTCAGGGCCCTGGCCCTGGTCTGGCAGAATCTGTGCAGAAGATCTAGGTGCTGCTGTAGGCCCTCCTTGGTTGGTGACAGAAGCACCAGATCATCAGCAAACAGTAGACATTTGACGTCAGATTCTAGTCTTGTGAGGCCGGGTGCTGCAGACTGTTCTAGTGCCAATATATTGATATATATGTTGAAGAGGGTGGGGCTGAAGCTGCATCCCTGTCTCACCCCACGGCCCTGTGGAAAGAGATGTGTGTGTTCTTTGCCAATTTTAACCGCACACTTGTTGTTTGTGTACATGGATTTTATAATGTTGTATGTTTTTCCCACAACACCACATTCCATCAGTTTATACAGCAGGCCTTCATGCCAAATTGAGTCAAATGCTTTTTTTGAAATCAACAAAGCATGAGAAGACTTTGCCTTTGTTTTGGTTTGGTTTGTTTGTCAATTAGGGTGTGCAGGGTGAATACGTGGTCTGTCGTACGATAATTTGGTAAAAAGCCAACTTGACATTTGCTCAGTACATTGTTTTCACTGAGGAAATGTACGAGTCTGCTGTTGATGATAATGCAGAGGATTTCCCCAAGGTTGCTGTTGACGCATATCCCACGTAGTTATTGGGGTCAAATTTGTCTCCACTTTTGTGGATTGAGGTAATCATCCTCCTGTCCTCTCTTACCATCCCCCGCTTCTTCTCATGTCCCATTTGGGACCCAGAATCAGAAACCTAATATAGAAAACACTGATCTTCAGGTAATATAGAATCATTACTATTCTATAATATCACAGTATATCTGGCACAGCTTGGCTTCCTCTCTATCTCCCCTGTCTCATTTTCTCTCTCTTCCTCCCTATAGCGCCCTCTCCTGGTCTCTCTCTCTATTCAATTCAACGTGCTTTATTGGCATGGGAAACATATAACATTAAATAATATATATAATATATAACACATGTTACCAAAGCAAGTGAAATGGATAATAAACAAAAGTGAAACAATCTCCCTATAGCCCCCTCCCCTCCCTCTCCTCCTCTCTCTCCTCCTCTCCTCCTCTCCTCTCTCTGTATCCCCTCTCCTCCACTCTCTCCTCCTCTCTCTCTCTCTCTCTGTATCCCCTCTCCTCCTCTCTCTCTCCCCTCTCCCCCTATCTCTCCTCTCCCGAGACAGTGGGTCTCTGCACCAAAAGTATGTTAAAAAAATAACAGAAGCTGGGACGCTAGGGCTCCTTGCAGTCGTCCACCCTCTAAGCTGCTCTAAACCAAGACTGATGGCACAGACAGACGGGGGAAACACTGGTTACTCTTCTTTAGAAACAAATTCTCTCGCTCTCGTATGTGAGATAGAAGTCAGACAGCTTGCTCCTCTCATCTCCCTCTAAAGCAGTATAACCAGTATAACCAGGATCAGCAGTATAACCAGGATCAGCAGTATAACCAGTATAACCAGGATCAGCAGTATAACCAGGATAACCAGGATAACCAGTATAACCAGTATAACCAGGATCAGCAGTATAACCAGGATCAGCAGTATAACCAGTATAACCAGGATAACCAGTATAACCAGTATAACCAGGATCAGCAGTATAACCAGTATAACCAGGATCAGCAGTATAACCAGGATAACCAGGATAACCAGTATAACCAGTATAACCAGGATAACCAGTATAACCAGGATAACCAGTATAACCAGGATAACCAGGATCAGCAGTATAACCAGGATAAGCAGGATAACCAGTATAACTAGGATAACCAGTATAACCAGGATCAGCAGTATAACCAGGATCAGCAGTATAACCAGGATCAGCAGTATAACCAGGATAACCAGGATAAGCAGGATAACCAGTATAACCAGGATAACCAGTATAACCAGGATAACCAGGATAAGCAGGATAACCAGGATAAGCAGGATAACCAGGATAAGCAGTATAACCAGGATCAGCAGGATAAGCAGTATAACCAGGATCAGCAGGATAAGCAGTATAACCAGGATAACCAGTATAACCAGGATAACCAGTATAACCAGGATAACCAGGATAAGCAGGATAACCAGGATAACCAGGATAACCAGTATAACCAGTATAACCAGGATAAGCAGGATAACCAGTATAACCAGGATAAGCAGTATAACCAGTATAGCCAGGATAACCAGGATAACCAGTATAACCAGGATCAGCAGGATAACCAGTATAAGCAGGATCAGCAGGATAACCAGTATAACCAGGATAAGCAGGATAAGCAGTATAACCGGTATAAGCAGTATAACCAGTATAACCAGGATAGGCAGTATAACCAGGATAGGCAGTATAACCAGGATAGGCAGTATAACCAGGATAACCAGGATAACCAGTATAAGCAGTATAACCAGGATAACCGGTATAACCAGGATAACCAGGATAAGCAGTATAAGCAGTATAAGCAGTATAACCGGTATAACCAGGATAAGCAGTATAACCAGTATAACCAGTATAACCAGGATAAGTTAGTTACTTTCAGTGGTTGTTCGTGCTGTGCGTTAGTTACTTTCAGTGGGTGCAGAGCTTTCTATGGACCATGTATCCCTGTAAGGACCAATACTTTACTACACGCAGTCAAACAGAAGACACTCTGTAGCCTACCACCTGTATCACTCACTATTCATTACAAAATGGTCGCTCAATCCCCTTCCTTACACAACCATGATGAATGGTTTTACATTAGGCAGCACTGCCATCTAGTGGAAACATTATTATTTCAGGGAAACAATACACGGGGTGACGAGAACTTTTTACATTTACATTTACATTATTACTTCTCAACAACAATGATCTTTAGATACGTTACTTTTAAAACAATTAACAAATATAACTCAGAAATACTGAAAAAGACTTCAATATGACTCAGAAATACCGAAAATACTTCAACATGACTCAGAAATACCGAAAAAGACTTCAATATGACTCAGAAATACCGAAAAAGACTTCAATATGACTCAGAAATACTGAAAAAGACTTCAATATGACTCAGAAATACCGAAAAAGACTTCAATATGACTCAGAAATACTGAAAAAGACTTCAATATGACTCAGAAATACTGAAAAAGACTTCAATATGACTCAGAAATACTGAAAAAGACTTCAATATGACTCAGAAATACTGAAAAAGACTTCAATATGACTCAGAAATACCGAAAAAGACTTCAATATGACTCAGAAATACCGAAAAAGACTTCAATATGACTCAGAAATACTGAAGAAAACTTCAATATGACTCTTGATTCTCATTAAGATGATCGCTTCAACATTTCAGAAGAGGATTTCATCCTCGTATCACATTCCTCAAACGCTTCCTCCACTCAGAAAAGACGAGAAAATACAAGAGGAACGATAAAAACAGACAGACCTCCAGAGACAGAGACAGACACAGAGAGAGAGAGAGAGAGAGGCAGAGACAGAAAGAGAGAGAGACAGACAGTGAGACAGACAGAGAGAGAGAGGCAGACAGAGAGACAGACACAGACAGACAGACAGAGACAGGACAGACAGGACAGAGAGAGAGAGAGAGAGACAGAGACAGACAGAGAGACACAGAGAGAGAGAGAGGCATAGACAGACAGAGAGACGCAGAGAGAGAGAGGCAGACAGAAAGAGAGAGAGACAGACAGTGAGACAGACAGAGACAGGACAGACAGGACAGAGAGAGAGAGAGAGAGACAGAGAGAGAGAGAGAGACAGAAAGAGAGAGACAGACAGAGAGGCAGAGACAGACAGAAAGAGAGAGATAGAAAGAGAGAGACAGACAGAGAGAGACAGACAGAGAGAGACAGACAGAGAGAGACAGACAGAGACAGGACAGACAGAGACAGGACAGACAGGACAGAGAGAGAGACAGACAGACAGAGAGAGACAGACAGGACAGAGAGACAGGACAGAGAGACAGGACAGAGAGACAGGACAGAGAGAGAGAGACAGACAGGACAGAGAGACAGGACAGAGAGACAGGACAGAGAGACAGGACAGAGAGAGAGACAGACAGGACAGACAGACAGGACAGAGAGACAGGACAGAGAGAGAGACAGACAGGACAGAGAGACAGGACAGAGAGACTGCTATCTACCTGGAAGTGACAAGGGGAGAGGAGCAGCAGAATATCCTCTGTGTCTGAACTAAATAAGGTAAGATGGCCTCTCTACCCTCTCTGCATTCCAGCACGGGGAGGGGGATCATTAATCCAGAACCTCTGGCGCTTTTATGGTGGTTTGGAAATACTGGAGATGACTCTGCTGAAGGAGAAGGGGAGTTGACAAGACACAGAGAGCAGGGCCAAGCTTTCATCTGTTTAGAAAACACCCGCTAAAGTCCGATAAGAATACCCCGGACTGAAACACATCTGGGTCACCAGGATCAAAAGGAGAATCCTGGGTTTACCCATCAAAACACACAGCAACACGGGCCATGAACACAGCCACTACAGTTACACGCTTGCACTTGTTGGAGGAGTGGAAGAAAATAAAATAATCCCCTCCGAACAACATGAAGGATTCAGCACCATATTTGACAGTAGGGATGTTCTGCATTGTTCCTTCGAAGGCCAAACCCACCACTAGTGTGGTGTGATCTGACCACCGTTTATCAAACTCCAGGCACTGAAACTCAAACTCCAGGCACTGAAACTCAAACTGCACACCGTGCGGTGTGTTTG
The DNA here is from genome assembly GCF_029448725.1 of Salvelinus fontinalis. Taxonomy (NCBI): domain Eukaryota; kingdom Metazoa; phylum Chordata; class Actinopteri; order Salmoniformes; family Salmonidae; genus Salvelinus; species Salvelinus fontinalis. The sequence continues at coordinate 38,445,618 of NC_074689.1, forward strand.
GCCTTCGAAGGAACAATGCATATGTGACCGACCCTCTTGATTCAGTTTTATGTAGCAAGATGTGAAATTGTGTTTTTTACATTGGATAAAGTAGAGACTCAGAGCTAGATAAATGGTATGTCATACACTACAGTTGAGGAAACAATGGGAAAGTCATTCTGCTTTGAAAGTTGATAAACTTGTAAACTCACTTTTGAGAAAATGCCCTTTGAATGTTTTTCTACCTATTGGGAGTCTCAGCCTCCAGTATTTATGCTGCAGTAGTTTATGTGTCGGTGGGCTAGGGTCAGTCTTATATCTGGAGTCCTTCTCCTGTCTTATCCGGTGTCCTGTGTGAATTCAAGTATGCTCTCTCTAATTATCTCTTTCTTTCTCTCTCTCTCGGAGGACCTGAGCCCTAGGAACAAGCCTCAGGACTACCTGGTCTGATGACTCCTTGCTGTCCCCAGTCCACCTGGCCGTGCTGCTGCTCCAGTTTCAACTGTTCTGCCTGCAGCTATGGAACCCTGACCTGTTCACCGGACGTGCTACCTGTCCCAGACCTGCTGTTTGTCAACTCTCTAGAGACCGCAGGAGCGGTAGAGATACTCTTAATGATCGGCAATGGAACCCTGACCTGTTCACCGGACGTGCTACCTGTCCCAGACCTGCTGTTTTCAACTCTCTAGAGACCGCAGGAGCGGTAGAGATACTCTCAATGATCGGCTATGAAAAGCCAACTGACATTTACTCCTGAGGTGCTGAATTGTTGCACCCTCGACAACTACTGTGATTATTATTATTTGACCATGCTGGTCATTTATGAACATTTGAACATCTTGGCCATGTTCTGTTATAATCTCCACCCGGCACAGCCAGAAGAGGACTGGCCACCCCTCATAGCCTGGTTCCTCTCTAGGTTTCTTCCTAGGTTTTGGCCTTTCAGGGAGTTTTTCCTAGCCACCGTGCTTCTACACCTGCATTGCTTGCTGTTTGGGGTTTTAGGCTGGGTTTCTGTACAGCACTTTGAGATATCATCTGATGTAAGAAGGGCTATATAAATACATTTGATTTGATTGATGGCGAGCTCTTCTTTGTAGGACAGGTTATCCATGAGTTACATTCATTTCTGAAGACAGGTTCGGCACATTGGACAAGAGACCCCTCGTTCGTTCCTTCATTCAGAATGAGAAGCCCCGTCTAAATCACAGGGCTGTGGTCAATGTATGGGTTATTTTAATGCCATCTATTGAGGCATCTGCCAATATTTCAACTTTGAAATGGAGTCTGACCAGAGAGTTGGTCAATGTGTTTATCTGTTGCTTTTAGTGAATGAAATAACGAAGAAAAAAATGTATTAAGAAAAAAAATGTAAAATGGCACTTGTCTTTTCCTACCAACTCTGACTTTGCCGATAGCTACTTTAAGGTCAAATGTACTTACTGTGACATATCGTCGCCTCATCTAGCCATCTTAAGACGAATGCACTAACGGTAAATGGCTCTGGATGAGAGCATCTGCGAGGTGGTGGGTCTCACCTTTGGTTGCACATGCCTCTGAAGTTGTAGTTGGCTCTGTAGTTGGGCATGGGCTTGGGGTCCAGCGGACGATAGATGGCTGGCTCACCTCTCTTCATAGCCAGACCATTCAGCTCCACCGTAGGGGTGATACTACCTACAGGAGGAGAGAGAGAGAGGAGGAATGGAGGGAGAGAGAGGGGTGAAGGGAGAGATGGAGGGAGGGAGAGAGGGATGGAGGGAGAGAGAGGGATGGAGGGAGAGAGAGGGATGGAGGGAGAGAGAGGGATGGAGGGAGAGAGAGAGGGATAGAGGGAGAGAGAAAGGGATGGAGAGAGAGAGAGAAAGGGATGGAGGGAGGGAGAGAGGGAGAGAGAGGATGGAGGGAGGGAGAGAGGGAGAGTTGGGGGAAGAGAAAGAGAGGTGAGAGAGTGAGGGGAGGTGAGAGGGAGGCAGAAATAAAGACAAGATGAAGGGAAGGAAGGAAAAGACAGAGGGTCAGCAGAGGAGATCGAGAGAGAGAGGTAGAGAGGGGTAGAGAGAGAGAGGTAGAGAGGGGTAGAGAGGTATAGAGGGGTAGAGAGAGAGAGAGGTAGAGAGGGGTAGAGAGAGAGAGGTAGAGAGGGGTAGAGAGAGAGAGGTAGAGAGGGGTAGAGAGAGAGAGGTAGAGAGGGGTAGAGAGAGAGGTAGAGAGGGGTAGAGAGAGAGAGGTAGAGAGGGGTAGAGAGAGAGAGGTAGAGAGGGGTAGAGAGAGAGAGGTAGAGAGGGGTAGAGACAGAGAGGTAGAGAGGGGTAGAGACAGAGAGGTAGAGAGGGGTAGCGAGAGAGAGGTAGAGAGGGGTAGAGAGAGAGAGGTAGAGAGGGGTAGAGAGAGAGTGGTAGAGAGAGGTAGATAGAGAGACAGAGAGCGAGGTAGAGAGAGAGCGGTAGAGAGTGGTAGAGAGAGGTAGATAGAGAGAGAAAGAGAGGTAGATAGAGAGACAGAGAGCGAGGTAGAGAGAGTGAGTTGTGGTAAAGACAATAATCTGGTTATTCACCAGTAATTAACCAGTTAAAATGTGTCGTCACTACGGTTAACAACAGACTCTGAATAGGAACATCAGACCATTCTATAAGGAACTTCAGACGGCCCTGGAATTCATTCAGATCAATCTACTACCATTATTACTGTTTCCACTGACAACATCAACATGGGGCTCCTTCCCAAGTGCTGCCCTTATTCCAATAGGACTCTGGTCAAAAGTAGTGCACTACATAGGGAATAGGGTGTAATTTGGGACGCAATCCATGAAAATAACAAGAGGACTTGCTATGGACATACTGTACATGAGGGTTAGGATGTCCTTCAGTCATCAACTGTCCTCCTCTAACCCTGGTACTGTCCCTGGTACTGTCTGGATGGGACGAGGCCAACGACTGTCCTCCTCTAACCCTGGTACTGTCCCTGGTACTGTCTGGATGGGCCGAGGCCCACGGCTGTCCTCCTCTAACCCTGGTACTGTCCCTGGTACTGTCCCTGGTACTGTCCCTGGTACTGTCCCTGGTACTGTCTGGATGGGCCGAGGCCTACGGCTGTCCTCCTCTAACCCTGGTACTGTCCCTGGTACTGTCCCTGGTACTGTCCCTGGTACTGTCTGGATGGGCTGAGGCCTACGGCTGTCCTCCTCTAACCCTGGTACTGTCCCTGGTACTGTCTGGATGGGCCGAGGCCTACGGCTGTCCTCCTCTAACCCTGGTACTGTCCCTGGTACTGTCCCTGGTACTGTCTGGATGGGCCGAGGCCCACGGCTGTCCTCCTCTAACCCTGGTACTGTCCCTGGTACTGTCTGGATGGGCCGAGGCCTACGGCTGTCCTCCTCTAACCCTGGTACTGTCCCTGGTACTGTCTGGATGGGCCGAGGCAACTCTCTCTGATTGTACTGTAAAATGTAGAGTGATTGTACTGTAAAATGTAGAGAGCGATTGTACTGTAAAATGTAGAGAGCGATTGTACTGTAAAATGTAGAGAGCGATTGTACTGTAAAATGTAGAGAGCGATTGTACTGTAAAATGTAGAGAGCAATTGTACTGTAAAATGTAGAGAGCGATTGTACTGTAAAATGTAGAGAGCGATTGTACTGTAAAATGTAGAGAGCGATTGTACTGTAAAATGTAGAGAGCGATTGTACTGTAAAATGTAGAGAGCGATTGTACTGTAAAATATAGAGAGTGATTGTACTGTAAAATATAGAGAGTGATAGTACTGTAAAATATAGAGAGTGATAGTACTGTAAAATATAGAGTGATTGTACTGTAAAATATAGAGAATGATTGTACTGTAAAATATAGAGAATGATTGTACTGTAAAATATAGAGAGTGATTGTACTGTAAAATATAGAGAGTGATTGTACTGTAAAATATAGAGAGTGATTGTACTGTAAAATATAGAGAGTGATTGTACTGTAAAATATAGAGAGTGATTGTACTGTAAAATATAGAGAGTGATTGTACTGTAAAATATAGAGAGTGATTGTACTGTAAAATGTTTTGGAATACAGTTATTATAATTTCGTTTTAGTTTTCTGCCTCAAAATGTTTTCTATCATGTGTGCCCATTGAACAGGACCCTGGTGTTGAGAACCTGAATACCTAGGAGTGTTCCGTCTACAGATAAACTGGAAGATAAATCTGGTGAATTTCTCAGTACAACACTAGGTGTTTTTTGTACATTGTCCCTCTAAAAAAGCATCATAAATAAGACATCTAAATTACCTGGGTTGCTGCTGATGTCCACTGTAGGAGAGCGAGGAGCGGGCCTGGGCAGAAGGCTCTCAGTGAGGGCAAGAGAGGCGGTGGAGTGCTGGGCCTTCTTGATGCTGGTGCCCTCCGCCTCCCACACCTGCTCCCCAAGACACAGCTGCACTGTAAAGATCTGCCCACAGCACCGCCCAGTGGACAGGAGGGAGAACACATGTGACATGACATCAAGTCATTTAGCTGAGCAGACACTAAGCCAGACATTTAACTGTAATAGGGATGCATTGCATAGAAAATCTAAATTTGCAATCACACGTGTCTTCCGTCAACACATAGCCGTCAGCGAAAGACATTGTGGTGGCTGTGTTTTTATGAGAAGACAGACCAACACAGAGTGTGTTTTTAGGAGAAGACAGACCAACACAGAGTGTGTTTTTAGGAGAAGACAGACCAACACAGAGTGTGTTTTTAGGAGAAGACAGACCAACACAGAGTGTGTTTTTAGGAGAAGACAGACCAACACAGAGTGTGTGTTTAGGAGAAGACAGACCAACACAGAGTGTGTTTTTAGGAGAAGACAGACCAACACAGAGTGTGTGTTTAGGAGAAGACAGACCAACACAGAGTGTGTTTTTAGGAGAAGACAGACCAACACAGAGTGTGTTTTTAGGAGAAGACAGACCAACACAGAGTGTGTTTTTAGGAGAAGACAGACCAACACAGAGTGTGTTTTTAGGAGAAGACAGACCAACACAGAGTCGGCTGTCTGCAGCTGGTTATTTTCTGTTCGTTTCCCGACGATCCAACATGTTGAACCGCCGTTGTTCATCGACACCAAGCAGGTGATCTACTGCAGTGTTGGTGTAAACCAGCGATGGTGTAAACCGGTGTTGGTGTAAACCGGTGATGGTGTAAACCGGTGATGGTGTAAACCGGTGATGGTGTAAACCGGTGTTGGTGTAAACCGGCGATGGTGTAAACCGGCGATGGTGTAAACCGGTGTTGGTGTAAACCGGTGTTGGTGTAAACCGGTGATGGTGTAAACCGGTGTTGGAGTAAACCGGTGATGGTGTAAATCGGTGATGGTGTAAATCAGTGTTGGTGTAAATCAGTGATGGTGTAAACCAGTGATAGTGTAAACCAGTGATGGTGTAAACCAGCGATGGTGTAAACCAGCGATGGTGTAAACCAGCGATGGTGTAAACCAGCGATGGTGTAAACCAGCGATGGTGTAAACCGGTGTTGGTGTAAACCGGTGATGGTGTAAACCGGTGATGGTGTAAACCGGTGTTGGTGTAAACCAGCGATGGTGTAAACCAGCGATGGTGTAAACCGGTGTTGGTGTAAACCGGTGATGGTGTAAACCGGTGATGGTGTAAACCGGTGATGGTGTAAACCAGTGTTGGTGTAAACCAGTGTTGGTGTAAACCAGTGATGGTGTAAACCAGTGATGGTGTAAACCAGTAATGGTGTAAACCAGCGATGGTGTAAACCAGCGATGGTGTAAACCGGTGTTGGTGTAAACCGGTGATAGTGTAAACCAGTGATGGTGTAAACCAGTGATGGTGTAAACCAGTGATGGTGTAAACCAGTGATGGTGTAAACCAGCGATGGTGTAAACCAGCGATGGTGTAAACCGGTGTTGGTGTAAACCGGTGATGGTGTAAACCGGTGATGGTGTAAACCGGTGTTGGTGTAAACCAGCGATGGTGTAAACCAGCGATGGTGTAAACCGGTGATGGTGTAAACCGGTGATGGTGTAAACCAGTGTTGGTGTAAACCAGTGTTGGAGTAAACCGGTGATGGTGTAAATCGGTGATGGTGTAAATCAGTGTTGGTGTAAATCAGTGATGGTGTAAACCAGTGATAGTGTAAACCAGTGATGGTGTAAACCAGTGATGGTGTAAACCAGTGATGGTGTAAACCGGTGATGGTGTAAACCGGTGATGGAGTAAATCGGTGTTGGTGTAAACCAGTGATGGTGTAAACCAGTGATGGTGTAAACCAGTGATGGTGTAAACCATTAGACGTGTCACTTTGAGCAGGGAAGTCATGCTTCATAAGGCTGGGTACCTTAGCGTGTGCGGGGCCTCTCTCGTTGAGCAGCCTGTACTGCGGTTGGATCCTGTTGAAACGGGCTAACTCATTCACCAGACACATAGGAGTTTTCTCTTTAGGGTTTGCCATGTTCTCCTGGGGTGGGCCTGGACCAGATGTGTTATTACATTGTTATGGGGAGAAGAAGAAAAACAATAACATGTTAATAGCCATAAATCATCTATTAGTCATTATTGTCAGTATCCTATTCTAGGTATTCCTTAAAGAGGTGGGGTTTCAGGTGTCTCCGGAAGGTGGTGATTGACTCCGCTGTCCTGGCGTCGTGAGGGAGTTTATTAGTCATTATTGTCATTGACGATATGAAAACAGATTTTGGGCTGAGATGAGATGTCTGTTTGTTTTCACTCCTGGTCCTAGAGACCCAAGCGGTCTGTCTGGAAGAACCGTACTTATAGTGACTGGCAGAAACCACGATGCTAGTAACTAGTACTAAGCTATACCGTAGAAGAACTAAAAAAGCCAATTCTCGTTTGCCCACTAACACGGACTTTCCTTGATAGCTACTTTGTTGAGAGAAGATTTACTCAATACGACTGGGACGTGTAGTCGTCTCATCTAGCTATCTTAGGATGAATGCACTATGTCGTTCTGGCCAAGAACAGCTGACAAAATCACTCAAATGTCAAATATAATGACATACCGTGTACCAGGTTAGGTACTGTGACAACAACAACAGAAAGGATTACTCCATGCAAATGGACCAAATGTCTTCTCCAAGTCTAAAACAGTCCCTGATTAGAGGGGAATCACCCACCTGGTGTCCCAGGTCTAAAACAGTCCCTGATTAGAGGGGAATCACCCACCTGGTGTCCCAGGTCTAAATCAGTCCCTGAATAGAGGGGAATCACCCACCTGGTCTCCCAGGTCTAAATCAGTCCCTGAATAGAGGGGAATCACCCACCTGGTGTCCCAGGTCTAAATCAGTCCCTGATTAGAGGGGAATCACCCACCTGGTGTCCCAGGTCTAAATCAGTCCCTGATTAGAGGGGAATCACCCACCTGGTGTCCCAGGTCTAAATCAGTCCCTGATTAGAGGGGAATCACCCACCTGGTGTCCCAGGTCTAAATCAGTCCCTGATTAGAGGGGAATCACCCACCTGGTGTCCCAGGTCTAAATCAGTCCCTGATTAGAGGGGAATCACCCACCTGGTGTCCCAGGTCTAAATCAGTCCCTGATTAGAGGGGAATCACCCACCTGGTGTCCCAGGTCTAAATCAGTCCCTGATTAGAGGGGAATCACCCACCTGGTGTCCCAGGTCTAAAACAGTCCCCGATTAGAGGGGGAATCACCCACCTGGTGTCCCAGGTCTAAATCAGTCCCTGATTAGAGGGGGAATCACCTACCTGGTGTCCCAGGTCTAAAACAGTCCCTGATTAGAGGGGGATCACCCACCTGGTGTCCCAGGTCTAAAACAGTCCCTGATTAGAGGGGGAATCACCCACCTGGTGTCCCAGGTCTAAAACAGTCCCTGATTAGAGGGGGATCACCCACCTGGTGTCCCAGGTCTAAAACAGTCCCTGATTAGAGGGGGATCACCCACCTGGTGTCCCAGGTATAAATCAGTCCCTGATTAGAGGGGAATCACCCACCTGGTGTCCCAGGTCTAAATCAGTCCCTGATTAGAGGGGAATCACCCACCTGGTGTCCCAGGTCTAAATTAGTCCCTGATTCGAGGGGGAATCACCCACCTGGTGTCCCAGGTCTAAATCAGTCCCTGATTAGAGGGGAATCACCCACCTGGTGTCCCAGGTCTAAATCAGTCCCGGATTAGAGGGGAATCACCCACCTGGTGTCCCAGGTATAAATCAGTCCCTGATTAGAGGGGAATCACCCACCTGGTGTCCCAGGTCTAAATCAGTCCCTGATTAGAGGGGAATCACCCACCTGGTGTCCCAGGTCTAAATCAGTCCCTGATTAGAGGGGAATCACCCACCTGGTGTCCCAGGTCTAAATCAGTCCCTGATTAGAGGGGAATCACCCACCTGGTGTCCCAGGTCTAAATCAGTCCCTGATTAGAGGGGAATCACCCACCTGGTGTCCCAGGTCTAAATCAGTCCCTGATTAGAGGGGAATCACCCACCTGGTGTCCCAGGTCTAAATCAGTCCCTGATTAGAGGGGAATCACCCACCTGGTGTCCCAGGTCTAAATCAGTCCCGGATTAGAGGGGAATCACCCACCTGGTGTCCCAGGTATAAATCAGTCCCTGATTAGAGGGGAATCACCCACCTGGTGTCCCAGGTCTAAATCAGTCCCTGATTAGAGGGGAATCACCCACCTGGTGTCCCAGGTCTAAATCAGTCCCTGATTAGAGGGGAATCACCCACCTGGTGTCCCAGGTCTAAAACAGTCCCTGATTAGAGGGGGAATCACCCACCTGGTGTCCCAGGTCTAAATCAGTCCCTGATTAGAGGGGGAATCACCCACCTGGTGTCCCAGGTCTAAAACAGTCCCTGATTAGAGGGGGATCACCCACCTGGTGTCCCAGGTCTAAAACAGTCCCTGATTAGAGGGGGAATCACCCACCTGGTGTCCCAGGTCTAAAACAGTCCCTGATTAGAGGGGGAATCACCCACCTGGTGTCCCAGGTCTAAAACAGTCCCTGATTAGAGGGGGATCACCCACCTGGTGTCCCAGGTATAAATCAGTCCCTGATTAGAGGGGGAATCACCCACCTGGTGTCCCAGGTATAAATCAGTCCATGATTAGAGGGGGAATCATCCACCTGGTGTCCCAGGTATAAATCAGTCCCTGATAGAGGGGAATCACCCACCTGGTGTCCCAGGTCTAAATCAGTCCCTGATTAGAGGGGAATCACCCACCTGGTGTCCCAGGTCTAAATCAGTCCCTGATTAGAGGGGAATCATCCACCTGGTGTCCCAGGTATAAATCAGTCCCTGATTAGAGGGGAATCATCCACCTGGTGTCCCAGGTATAAATCAGTCCCTGATTAGAGGGGAATCATCCACCTGGTGTCCCAGGTATAAATCAGTCCCTGATTAGAGGGGAATCATCCACCTGGTGTCCCAGGTATAAATCAGTCCCTGATTAGAGGGGGAATCACCCACCTGGTGTCCCAGGTATAAATCAGTCCCTGATTAGAGGGGAATCATCCACCTGGTGTCCCAGGTATAAATCAGTCCCTGATTAGAGGGGAATCATCCACCTGGTGTCCCAGGTATAAATCAGTCCCTGATTAGAGGGGAATCATCCACCTGGTGTCCCAGGTATAAATCAGTCCCTGATTAGAGGGGGAATCACCCACCTGGTGTCCCAGGTCTAAATCAGTCCCTGATTAGAGGGGAATCACCCACCTGGTGTCCCAGGTCTAAAACAGTCCCCGATTAGAGGGGGAATCACCCACCTGGTGTCCCAGGTCTAAATCAGTCCCCGATTAGAGGGGGAATCACCCACCTGGTGTCCCAGGTCTAAAACAGTCCCTGATTAGAGGGGGATCACCCACCTGGTGTCCCAGGTCTAAAACAGTCCCTGATTAGAGGGGGAATCACCCACCTGGTGTCCCAGGTCTAAAACAGTCCCTGATTAGAGGGGGATCACCCACCTGGTGTCCCAGGTATAAATCAGTCCCTGATTAGAGGGGAATCACCCACCTGGTGTCCCAGGTATAAATCAGTCCCTGATTAGAGGGGAATCACCCACCTGGTGTCCCAGGTCTAAATCAGTCCCTGATTAGAGGGGAATCACCCACCTGGTGTCCCAGGTATAAATCAGTCCCTGATAGAGGGGAATCACCCACCTGGTGTCCCAGGTATAAATCAGTCCCTGATAGAGGGGAATCACCAACCTGGTGTCCCAGGTCTAAATCAGTCCCTGATTAGAGGGGAATCACCCACCTGGTGTCCCAGGTCTAAATCAGTCCCTGATTAGAGGGGAATCACCCACCTGGTGTCCCAGGTCTAAATCAGTCCCTGATTAGAGGGGAATCACCCACCTGGTGTCCCAGGTCTAAATCAGTCCCTGATTAGAGGGGAATCACCCACCTGGTGTCCCAGGTCTAAATCAGTCCCTGATTAGAGGGGAATCACCCACCTGGTGTCCCAGGTCTAAATCAGTCCCTGATTAGAGGGGAATCACCCACCTGGTGTCCCAGGTCTAAATCAGTCCCTGATTAGAGGGGAATCACCCACCTGGTGTCCCAGGTCTAAATCAGTCCCTGATTAGAGGGGAATCACCCACCTGGTGTCCCAGGTCTAAAACAGTGCCTGATTAGAGGGGGATCACCCACCTGGTGTCCCAGGTCTAAAACAGTCCCTGATTAGAGGGGGAATCACCCACCTGGTGTCCCAGGTCTAAAACAGTCCCTGATTAGAGGGGGATCACCCACCTGGTGTCCCAGGTATAAATCAGTCCCTGATTAGAGGGGAATCACCCACCTGGTGTCCCAGGTATAAATCAGTCCCTGATTAGAGGGGAATCACCCACCTGGTGTCCCAGGTCTAAATCAGTCCCTGATTAGAGGGGAATCACCCACCTGGTGTCCCAGGTCTAAATTAGTCCCTGATTAGAGGGGGAATCACCCACCTGGTGTCCCAGGTATAAATCAGTCCCTGATAGAGGGGAATCACCCACCTGGTGTCCCAGGTATAAATCAGTCCCTGATTAGAGGGGAATCACCCACCTGGTGTCCCAGGTATAAAACAGTCCCTGATTAGAGGGGGAATCACCCACCTGGTGTCCCAGGTATAAAACAGTCCCTGATTAGAGGGGGAATCACCCACCTGGTGTCCCAGGTATAAATCAGTCCATGATTAGAGGGGGAATCATCCACCAGGTGTCCCAGGTATAAATCAGTCCCTGATAGAGGGGAATCACCCACCTGGTGTCCCAGGTCTAAATCAGTCCCTGATTAGAGGGGAATCACCCACCTGGTGTCCCAGGTCTAAATCAGTCCCTGATTAGAGGGGAATCACCCACCTGGTGTCCCAGGTCTAAATCAGTCCCTGATTAGAGGGGAATCATCCACCTGGTGTCCCAGGTATAAATCAGTCCCTGATTAGAGGGGAATCATCCACCTGGTGTCCCAGGTATAAATCAGTCCCTGATTAGAGGGGAATCATCCACCTGGTGTCCCAGGTATAAATCAGTCCCTGATTAGAGGGGAATCATCCACCTGGTGTCCCAGGTATAAATCAGTCCCTGATAGAGGGGAATCACCCACCTGGTGTCCCAGGTATAAATCAGTCCCTGATAGAGGGGAATCACCCACCTGGTGTCCCAGGTCTAAATCAGTCCCTGATTAGAGGGGAATCACCCACCTGGTGTCCCAGGTCTAAATCAGTCCCTGATTAGAGGGGAATCACCCACCTGGTGTCCCAGGTCTAAATCAGTCCCTGATTAGAGGGGAATCACCCACCTGGTGTCCCAGGTCTAAATCAGTCCCTGATTAGAGGGGAATCACCCACCTGGTGTCCCAGGTCTAAATCAGTCCCTGATTAGAGGGGAATCACCCACCTGGTGTCCCAGGTCTAAATCAGTCCCTGATTAGAGGGGAATCACCCACCTGGTGTCCCAGGTCTAAATCAGTCCCTGATTAGAGGGGAATCACCCACCTGGTGTCCCAGGTCTAAAACAGTCCCTGATTAGAGGGGGATCACCCACCTGGTGTCCCAGGTCTAAAACAGTCCCTGATTAGAGGGGGAATCACCCACCTGGTGTCCCAGGTCTAAAACAGTCCCTGATTAGAGGGGGATCACCCACCTGGTGTCCCAGGTATAAATCAGTCCCTGATTAGAGGGGAATCACCCACCTGGTGTCCCAGGTATAAATCAGTCCCTGATTAGAGGGGAATCACCCACCTGGTGTCCCAGGTCTAAATCAGTCCCTGATTAGAGGGGAATCACCCACCTGGTGTCCCAGGTCTAAATTAGTCCCTGATTAGAGGGGGAATCACCCACCTGGTGTCCCAGGTATAAATCAGTCCCTGATAGAGGGGAATCACCCACCTGGTGTCCCAGGTATAAATCAGTCCCTGATTAGAGGGGAATCACCCACCTGGTGTCCCAGGTATAAAACAGTCCCTGATTAGAGGGGGAATCACCCACCTGGTGTCCCAGGTATAAAACAGTCCCTGATTAGAGGGGGAATCACCCACCTGGTGTCCCAGGTATAAATCAGTCCATGATTAGAGGGGGAATCATCCACCTGGTGTCCCAGGTATAAATCAGTCCCTGATAGAGGGGAATCACCCACCTGGTGTCCCAGGTCTAAATCAGTCCCTGATTAGAGGGGAATCACCCACCTGGTGTACCAGGTCTAAATCAGTCCCTGATTAGAGGGGAATCACCCACCTGGTGTCCCAGGTCTAAATCAGTCCCTGATTAGAGGGGAATCATCCACCTGGTGTCCCAGGTATAAATCAGTCCCTGATTAGAGGGGAATCATCCACCTGGTGTCCCAGGTATAAATCAGTCCCTGATTAGAGGGGAATCATCCACCTGGTGTCCCAGGTATAAATCAGTCCCTGATTAGAGGGGAATCATCCACCTGGTGTCCCAGGTATAAATCAGTCCCTGATTAGAGGGGAATCATCCACCTGGTGTCCCAGGTATAAATCAGTCCCTGATTAGAGGGGAATCATCCACCTGGTGTCCCAGGTATAAATCAGTCCCTGATTAGAGGGGGAATCACCCACCTGGTGTCCCAGGTCTAAATCAGTCCCTGATTAGAGGGGAATCACCCACCTGGTGTCCCAGGTCTAAATCAGTCCCTGATGAATGAAAAATAGCAGTGGAGATGACTTAGAGGTCCAGATTTGAATTTGACCTACCTGGTGAGTTGGCAGACACGGGGGTGTCGGGTCCATACCCGGCTGAGGGAGCGGGGCAGCCGGGGGTGGGTCCATACCCGGCTGAGGGAGAAGGGCAGCCGGGGGTGGGTCCAGGGCCATTGACTGAGGGCTGTAGACCCAAGGGTCCTGGACTGGGCATGGCCCCGAGGGGGGAGAAGCCAGGGCCAGCCAGGGGCGTTGAGGTCTGCACTTTCACTTGAGCCATGCTCTATACCTGGCAGAGGAGCAAATATATATTAAACACACAAAACTAAATGACATGTGTTAGCTTGTGACACAGTAGCATGTATCATCTAGCCAAATAATGTATGGCTATATAACAAGAGTATGGCTATATAACAAGAGTATATATAACAAGAGTATGGCTATATAACAAGAGTATATATAACAAGAGTATGGCTATATAACAAGAGTATGGCTATATAACAAGAGTATGCATATATAACAAGAGTATGCATATATAACAAGAGTATGCATATTTAACAAGAGTATGCATATATAACAAGAGTACGGCTATATAACAAGAGTACGGCTATATAACAAGAGTACGGCTATATAACAAGAGTACGGCTATATAACAAGAGTATGGCTATATAACAAGAGTATGGCTATATAACAAGAGTATGGCTATATAACAAGAGTATGCATATAAGCATAGTACAGAAGTCTGTTATGAAAGCCCTGTTCATTGTTTGTCCAGTGACCTTCTTCACATCCCAAACGACACCCTATTCCCCAACATGTAGTGCACTACTTTTCACCAGAGTCCTAAGAGCCCTGGTCAAGAGAAGTGCACTACTTTTCACCAGAGTCCTAAGAGCCCTGGTCAAGAGAAGTGCACTACATGAGGAATAGGGAGAAGCCATTTGCGCAACCTTACAGCCTATGACAACACTGACTGAGGTACATCGGCCAGGAAATGACATCACCAGAACCCAAATGGGAGTAGCCTAGCTCACATTCTGATCCATTGGTGGTTAGTTAACGCGACCACACAATGACCCTTTATGCTCGTGTCCCTGCTGCTAAGCTCAACGTCGAGGGAGCGAGGGAACAAATGCTACCCTATTCCATATTATATAGCACTGCATTGGATGCCATTTGAGGCACACAGAGTCATTGCTGCCAGAGAGAGACAACGCAGGGACGTTCGACGCAGGGCCGGTGGGGGACATGTTAACTAGCAAAACATAGTACTTATGCTCTCTCCCAATAGATTTGAACATTTAAGGAATAGGTAGTAATTGTGCTAGCTGTGATGGTCCTGTAACTGCAGGAAGGCCACCCCCCCCCCAAAACAAATTGTCAAAGACTCCAGTCACTCTAGTCATAAGACTGTTCTCTCTTTGCGACCGCACGGCAAGCGGAACCGGAACGCCAAGTCTAGGACCAAAAGTATCCTTAACTGCTTCTACCCCCCCAAGCCATAAGACTGCTGAACAATTAATCAAAATGGCCACCTGGACTATTTACACTGACCCCCCCCCCCCCCCTGCTTGTAAAACAGGGGGGGGTGCTTTTACAATGTTTTACAATGCTGCTCATCGCTGTTTATTATCTATGCATAGTCACTTTACCACTACCTACATGTACAAATTATCTCGTCTAACCTGTTTCCCCGCACGCTGACTCTGCACTGATACCCCATGTATTTAGCCTCGTTAATGTTATTTTATTAATTGTTACTTTTTATTAAATGTTTTACTTTATTTAGTAAATATTTTCTTAAACTCTATTTCTTGAACTGCATTGTTGGTTAAGGGCTTGTAAGTAAGTAAGCATTTCACCTGTTGTAGTCAGCCCATGTGACAAATAAAAATGTATTTGATTACCCAATATAGTGGCCCTTATCCTTGTGTAGCCTACAGGAGGAGGCCCTGGAGGTCCCTGAGGGCCACATAGTCTTTGCGGTAGAATCAGCTTTGTGAATCTATATTACAGTACTTCTATGTGTGTTTGATGCTATGACCTTATGTGCAAATGAAACCCTTTATTTAATGATCTGGGTTGAAAGCGTCAGATAATCGTTGGATGGAATAACACGTTTTCAAAGTGAGTTATAATACACAGAATAACCCACGCATCAGTAGTTACGCCAGGCATATGATCCAGTGATTAGTTTATCTGAACATATGGTTTATTTTGGCTGGCCTATATTGAGAATAACATGTCACATTACAATACAACTTTTTTTTGTCCATGTATGGCTAGTAGTTAGCTGTCCTGACAAGAAGCAAAATATATAACTAAGGTTAGTAAGTTAGCATGTGTGTTATTATTAGCCAATTTACCTAACTAGCACGCTAACTACCTAGCTATAATAACAGAGCTAGCTGCCAACAACCACTAGCTAGCTTGTCTGCTGCCTAAAATCATCGAGAATTATACTCTAACAATATACTCTGATATTATTACATGAACATCCATGCTAGCTAGCTAAGCAAACTGTAGCTGCTTCTGCTGTGCTAACGGTTCGTTCGCTAACTACAAAGTCGCCTCAATTGACACGGACTGCCACCAACTATGTCAATTGACAGCAATAACCATTCCATGAAAATGGATACAAAACGTGCCGTAAGTGTTCATCTATATACAGACAAGTTGCAGATGTAACCATACATAGGTTAAATGCATGCATATTTATTCTGCATTCGATTAGATAATTAGCTAGCTAGCAAGCTAGCTAACCGGTTCTGAACTCTTCCAGTGCGGTCGGCATCATGGCCGAACAGCGAACACCCCTTTAGTTTGCATCCCCACAACGCATTCGCCCCTGCTGCAAGACCAGCCCAGTATAATTCACCAAGACAACACATATTCAGAGGTGACACAGGTCGAACAAAAACCTAAGGGTTATCTGAACGTGAATACATCGCTAATAAATAGGCTATTCTTTACCTTTGTCCAGGGCCAGACCCCAGTTACACCTCCAACATTGGCAAACACTAAAGAGAACTGATGGATCTAGGAACAGACCACGTCACAATTCCAGGAAAAATGATTATATTCGACACCGGAAATGTGATTTATGCACACAGTAAGTACACCTGCATATTGCAAGTTAAATTGTCGCCATTGCATTAGGTCGTACGGGCTACATAGGCACTGATAGAAGTGTTGTGATATTTTTGAGGACACCCGTTTCTCCGGTGAGAATGGTTCAGTCTTGCTTCCAGAGGGGAACGCAGCCGAGCTGAGACCACCACAATCAATGTAGTCATCAAGTTCATTTAGCCGTGCATGTTATGGAATTATCATATTTATAGCAATGTCAGCTGAATGATTCTAGTATTGAATTGAGATTTATTAATGATTGGCCAAATGTTATTCATTTTTAGTTAGACATTTTCAACTTTGAGTGACTCGTGATTTAGCACGAATGCAATGTTTCGTTTTCATTTCGAAACTTTATATGCCTAATAGAAAGAATACATGAATTCGGCCATTTGGAATATGTCACAAGAACTTAATGCAGTCTGTTGTTGTGCATAAGGATTACTAAGAAACGGGATAAGCTTCCTCCTTGGAAATTGAAGACTGTAAGAGAAGATCAACTCTTCATTGGAGCCTGTGCTGGTCCGTTGACCATTTTACAAATCAAATCAAATTTTAGTAGTAGAAGTAGAATACATAAATGTATATATACACAGATTTGTGGATTCTGCTATTTCAGTAACACCCGTTGCTGACAGGTGTATAAAAACGAGCACACCGACATGCAATCTACATAGACAAACATTGGTAGTAGAATGGCCTTACTGAAGAGCTCAGTCATAGGATGCCACCTTTCCAACAAGTCAGTTCTTCACATTTCTGCCCTGCTTGAGCTGCCCCACTCAACTGTAAGTGCTGTTATTGTGAAGTGGAAACGTCTAAGAGCAACAACGGCTTAGCCACTAAGTGGTAGGCCACACAATCTCCCAGAACAGGACTGCCGAGTGGTAAAGCGCATCGGTCTTTGGTTGCAACACTCACTACCGAGTTCCAAACTGCCTCTGGAATCAGCGTCAGTGTAACAGTATAACTTTAAACCGTCCCCTCGCCCCGACACGGGCGCGAACCAGGGACCCTCTGCACACATCGACAACGGTCGCCCACGAAGCACGGTCGTTACCCATCGCTCCACAAAAGCCGCGGCCCTTGCAAAGCAAGGGGCAACACTACTTAAGTCTCAGAGCAAGTGACGTAACTGATTGAAATGCTACTAGCGCGCACCCGCTAACTAGCTAGCCATTTCACATCCGTTACACTCACCCCCCTTTCAACCTCCTCCTTTTCCGCAGCAACCAGTGATCCGGGTCAACAGCATCAATGTAACAGTATAACTTTAAACCGTCCCCTCGCCCCGACCCGGGCGCGAACCAGGGACCCTCTGCACACATCAACAACGGTTGCACACGAAGCACGGTCGTTACCCATCGCTCCACAAAGGCCGAGGCCCTTGCAAAGCAAGGGGCAACACTACTTAAGTCTCAGAGCAAGTGACGTAACTGATTGAAATGCTACTAGCGCGCACCCGCTAACTAGCTAGCCATTTCACATCCGTTACACTAGCACAATAACTGTTTGTCGGGAGCTTCATGAAATGGGTTTCCATGGACGAGCAACCACACACAAGCCTAATATCACCATGCGCAATGCCAAGCGTCAGCCTGAGTGGTGTAAAGCTCACCGCCATTGGACTCTGGAGCAGTGGAAATACGTTCTCTGGAGTGATGAATCACGCTTCACCATCTGGCAGTACGAAAGTAGAATCTGGGTTTGGCAGATGCCAGGAGAACGCTACCTGCCCCAATTCATAGTGTCAACTGTAAAGTTTGGTGGAGGAGGAATAATGGTCTGGGGCTGTTTTTCATGGTTCGGGCCCCTTAGTTACAGTGAAGGGAAATCTTAAAAGCTACAGCATACAATGACATTCTAGACGATTCTGTGCTTCCAACTTTGTGGCAACAATTTGAGGAAGGCCCTTTCCTGTTTCAGCATGACAATACTCCCATGCACAAAGTGAGGATCATACAGAAATGGTTTGTCGAGATCGGTGTGGAAGAACTTGACTGGCATGCACAGAGCCCTGATCTCAACCACATCTTACACCTTTGGGATGAATTGGAACGCTGACTGAGAGCCAGGGCTAATGGCCCAACATCAGTGCTCGACCTCATTAATGCTTTTGTGGCTGAATGGAAGCAAATTCCTGCAGCAATGTTTCAACGTCTAGTGGGAAGTCTTCCCAGAGAGTGGAGGCTCATGTTATAGCAGCAGAAGGAGCAACTCCATATTAATGCCCATGATTTTGGAATGAGATGTTCAACGAGCAGGTGTCCACATACTTTTGGTCATGTAGCGTATTTAAAGAAACGTGTTTTTTATACAGTATCAGTTAAAAGTTTGGACACACCTGCTCATTCAAGGGTTTTTCTTTATTTTTACTATTTTCCACATGATAGAATAGTGTAGACATCAAAACTATGAAATAACACATATGTAATCATGTAGTAACCAAAAAAAGTGTTATAAAATATATTTTGATTTGTTTATTTGCAATTCTTCAAAGTAGTCACCCTTTGCCTTGATGACAGCAAAGCACCCCCATACCATCACACCTCCTCCTCCATGCTTTACGGTGGGAACCACACATGCAAAGATCATCTGTTCACCTACTCTGCATCTCACAAAGACATGGCGGTTCGAACCAAAAATCTCAAATTTGGACCCATCAGACTAATGGACAGATTTCCACCGGTCTAATGTCCATTGCTCGTGTTTCTTGGCCCAAGCAAGTCTCTTCTTCTTATTGGTGTCCTTTAGTAGTGGTTTCTTTGCAGCAATTTGACCACAAAGGCCTGATTCACACAGTCTCCTCTGAACAGTTCATGTTGAGATGTGTCTGTTACTTGAACTCTGTGAAGCATTTATTTGGGCTGCAATCTGAGGTTGGAAACACTAATGAACGTATCCTCTGTAGCAGAGGTAACTCTGGATCTTCCATTCCTGTGGCGGTCCTCATGAGAGCCATTTTCATCATAGCGCTTGATGGTTTTTGCGATTGCACTTCAAGAAACTTTCAAAGTTCTTAAAATTTTCCGTATTGTCATGTCTTAAAGTAATGATGAACTGTCGTTTCTCTTTGGTAATTTGAGCTGTTCTTGCCATAATATGGACTTGGTATTTTACCAAATAGGGATATCTTCTGTATACCAGCCATACCTTGTCACAATACAACTAATTGACTCAAACGTATTAGGAAAGAAATACATTCTAGAAATTAACTTTTAACAAGGCACACCTGTTAATTGAAATGCATTCCAGGTGACTACCTCATGAAGCTGGTTGAGAGAATGCCAAGAGTGTGCAAAGCTGTTATCAAGGCAAGGGGTGGCTACTTTGAAGAATCTCAAATCTCAAATATATTATATAATATGGATTTTTATAATATATTTTGATTTGTTTAACACTTTTTTGTTTACTACATGATTCCATATGTGTTATGTCATAGTTTTAAAGTCTTCACTATTATTCTACAATGTAGAAAATAGTACAAATAAAGAAAAACCCTTGAATGAGTAGGTGTTCTAAAACGTTTGACCGGTAGTGTACGTTTCTAGGAAAATGGATCAATGAAGTATTTTATTCAAACAAACTGTTTGAATTAAAAAAGGCACGTATCTCATACTGGACTGATGGGTGAGAAAATGGATCAAAAACATCAGCAATACTGTCATGATAATGATCTGATTGGTTGGTCTGAACCCTGGGACTTTCTAGACATGACCAGCAGATGGTGCCAAAATATAGCGTTTCCCTCATTGGGTCTATAGCACCTTCAGAGAAGTATTTTTTTTTTTTTTTTTTTTTTATACCGTTATTTTACCAGGTAAGTTGACTGAGAACACGTTCTCATTTGCAGCAACGACCTGGGGAATAGTTACAGGGGAGAGGAGAGGGATGAATGAGCCAATTGTAAACTGGGGATTATTAGGTGACCGTGATGGTTGAGGGCCAGATTGGGAATTTAGCCAGGACACCGGGGTTAACACCCCTACTCTTACGATAAGTGCCATGGGATCTTTAATGACCTGAGAGTCAGGACACCCGTTTAACGTCCCATCCGAAAGACGGCACCCTATACAGGACAGTGTCCCCAATCACTGCCCTGGGGCATTGGGATATTTTTTAGACCAGAGGAAAGAGTGCCTCCTACTGGCCCTCCAACACCACTTCCAGCAGCATCTGGTCTCCCATCCAGGGACTGACCAGGACCAACCCTGCTTAGCTTCAGAAGCAAGCCAGCAGTGGTATGCAGGGTGGTATTGCTGCTGGCTTTACACCACTAAACATTGTTACAGCCTGAATTTTAAATGGATTATATTGAGAGTTTGTGTCACTGGCTACACAATACTCCATAATGTCAAAGTAGAATTATGTTTTTCAAAATTTTACAAATGAATTACAAAAATTTAAACTGAACTGTCTTGAGTCAATAAGTATTTAACCCCTTTGTTATGGCTAAATAACTAACTTAACTGACTAAATAAACCCAGCAGTGAATTTTTTGATTTCTCTGATTGAGACTTTCTCTTCATGGATAAACAATCTAACTTTTGTGTTACTTGTTTATTTGCAATTGTAATGTATATCTGATAACTAGGGTGAGTTTTACCAGTGTAAAGGTTACATTACAGACCATATGCTGACACATGCACATTTGTGGCCTGCTGGAGGTCATTTTGCAGGGCTCTGGCAGTGCTCCTCCTTGCACAAAGGCGGAGGTAGCGGTCCTGCTGCTGGGTTGTTGCCCTCCTACGGCCTCCACGTCTCCTGATGTACTGGCCTGTCTCCTGGTAGCGCCTCCATGCTCTGGACACTACGCTGACAGACACAGCAAACCTTCTTGCCACAGCTCGCATTGATGTGCCATCCTGGATGAGCTGCACTACCTGAGCCACTTGTGTGGGTTGTAGACTCCGTCTCATGCTACCACTAGAGTGAGAGCACCGCCAGCATTCAAAAGTGACCAAAACATCAGCCAGGAAGCATAGGAACTGAGAAGTGGTCTGTGGTCACCACCTGCAGAATCACTCCTTAATTGGGGGTGTCTTGCTAATTGCCTATAATTTCCACCTTTTGTCTATTCCATTTGCACAACAGCATGTGAAATTTATTGTCAATCAGTGTTGCTTCCTAAGTGGACAGTTTGATTTCACAGAAGTGTGATTGACTTGGAGTTACATTGTGTTGTTTAAGTGTTCCCTTTATTTTTTTGAGCAGTGTATATAGATAACTCAGCAAAAAAATAAACGTCCTCTCACTGTCAACTGCATTTATTTTCAGCAAACTTAACATGTTAAATATTTGTATGAACATAAGATTCAACAACTGAGACATAAACGGAACAAGTTCCACAGACATGTGACTAACAGAAATGGAATAATGTGTCCCTGAACAAAGGGGGGGTCAAAATCAAAAGTAACAGTCAGTATCTGGTGTGGCCATCAGCCGCATTAAGTACTGCAGTGCATCTCCTCCTCATGGACTGCACCAGATCTGCCAGTTCTTGCTGTGAGATGTTACCCCACTCTTCCACCAAGGCACCTGCAAGTTCCCAGATATTTCTGGGGGGAATGGCACTAGCCCTCACCCTCCGATCCAACAGGTCCCAGACGTGCTCAATGGGATTTAGATCCCGGGCTCTTCGCTGGCCATGGCAGAACACTGACATTCCTGCCTTGCAGGAAATCACGCACAGAACGAGAAGTATGGCTGGTGGCATTGTCATGCTGGAGGGTCATGTCAGGATGAACCTGCAGGAAGGGTACCACATGAGGGAGGATGTCTTCCATGTAATGCACAGCGTTGAGATTGCCTGCAATGACAACAAGCTCAGTCCCATGATGCTGTGACACGCCGCCCCAGACCATGACGGACCCTCCACCTCCAAATCGATCCCGCTCCAGAGTACAGGCCTCGGTGTAACGCTCATTCCTTCAACGATAAACGCGAATCCGACCATCACCGCCGGTGAGTCAAAACCGCGACTCGTCAGTGAAAAGCACTTTTTGCCAGTCCTGTCTGGTCCAACGACGGTGGGTTTGTGCCCATAGGCAACGTTGTTGCTGGTGATGTCTGGTGAGGGCCTGCCTTACAACAGACCTACAAGCCCTCAGTCCAGCCTCTCTCAGCCTATTGCGGACAGTCTGAGCACTGATGCAGAGATTGTGCGTTCCTGGTGTAACTCGGGCAGTTGTTGTTGCCATCCTGTACCTGTCCTACAGGTGTGATGTTCAGATGTACCGACCCTGTCCAGGTGTTGTTACACGTGGTCTGCCACTACGAGGACGATCAGCTGTCCGTCCTGTCTCCCTGTAGCACTGTCTTAGGCGTCTCACAGTACGGACATTGCAATATATTGCCCTGGCCACATCTGCAGTTCTCATGCCTCCTTGCAGCATGCCTAAGGCACGTTCACGGAGATGAGCAGGGACCCTGGGCATCTTTCTTTTGGATGTTTTTCCAGAGTCATTTGAAGAGCCTCTTTATTGTCCTAAGTTTTCATAACTGTGACCTTAATTGCCTACCGTCTGTAAGCTGTTAGTGTCTTAACGACCGTTCCACAGGTGCATGTTCATTAATTGTTTATGGTTCATTGAACAAGCATGGGAAACAGTGTTTAAACCCTTTACAATGAAGATCTGTGAAGTTATTTAGATTTTTACGAATTATCTTTGAAAGACAGGGTCCTGAAAAAGGGACATTTCTTTTTTTGCTGAGTTATATATACATATATATATTTTCTGCTATTTGCATTTTTGTTTTAGTGTGTTGATTTCCCATTATTAAGATGGGAGAGGTAGGAGAGGAGAGGTAGGGGTTTCCTGACATTTAATATGTCACCATCTGTTGGTAGGGGTTCAGCCAGAATTAATTTAATCTGTCACCATCTGTTGGTAGGGGTTCAGCCAGAATTAATTTAATCTGTCACCATCTGTTGGTAGGGGTTCAGCCAGAATTAATTTAATATGTCACCATCTGTTGGTAGGGGTTCAACCAGAATTAATTTAATATGTCACCATCTGTTAGTAGGGGTTCAGCCAGAATTCATTTAATCTGTCACCATCTGTTGGTAGGGGTTCAGCCAAAATTCCTGTTGCTTTTACACCTATACCTAAACTGAAGGGTTTTGGGAGTTTAGATAATAGTTTACCCATGGAAACACCCAAGGATGTGAATGAAAGAGGTTTGCCAAATACAGGGAGTGGGGAGGTCTCCATGGATTTCATAGCAGATATAGTACAGCAGATTGGTCATTCCATTGGGGAGAACATTGCCTCCTGATTGGAGTCAAAGGCAATTGTTGGACATGTTGGGGACAATGTTATGTGGAATGCATGCAGCTCTATGGGGTATGGATGTGTCGGGCCTGAACCTGGTATTGAAGTCTGATATCAGGGAGCCGGTGTACATTAGGGGGGATTGGCTTTGACAGTGCATGAGTGGGAGAATATGGTCATGGTTTACATGTATCTGTGATGGACCAATCAGTTGAGGTTATGGGTAGGCTTATGGGAAGGGCCTGCGATGTTGTTAAAGTGGGCATACGCAGAAATCCCTCCGTTGATTTATCTAAATTAGGCCCGAGTCCCATCTTCGACATACTGAAACAAACTTTAGTGACACTGCTTTTCTCAAGCCCCTCGTTGACTTTTATGCCACATTATCTCCGACTGATGAACAACCGTTCGACTATCGGCTCAGACTAAAACATGGAGGTTGCTGAACATTGTCTGAAAAGAGAAGAGAAAAAAAAGTGTTGAAGACTCTCTCTCGTGAGCTCACAGTCATGTTCATCAGACCTAACGCTGAACTGTCGCTTATCTTTTAAGTGCAAGCCGTTACAGCAGTGGATCGCTGCAGATGTTCACGATTGGACGAATACAGGAGGCGGCGGAGGTATTCTCACCCCGGCCGATCGCAACAATGAAGCAGGAAGTTGGTGCTGCAACGCAACACTCACCATGCCTGCTGTGAGGCCTCACATGGAATCCCCTAATACGTTGCCTTCTCCAGCACAGACTACTCAGGGCTCGACTGAGCCGACGGAACGTATCCTTGCAATGCTGGAGCGTGTGCTGGAGCAGAGGCCACTACAGTCTGACCGTCCGTTCCATAAAGGGAATAGGAGCTAATGGAGGTCTAATGGGCCATGTAACGTGTGCGGGGATGCTGGACATGATACTTACTTTCACTGCAGGGCCAATCACCTCTGCTTTCTTTGTCATGTAGCTGGCCACGCACGCTCTCAGTGCCCCAAGGCCGCAGCTCTGAGCACTGCTGGTGGGAGACCCTACAGTAATCACTGCTCAGCTCCCGGAAAACTACTAGGCCTGCATGTAGAAGGGAAGAGTGTTGGGGCCTTTTGTAGAGTCCCTATCGGTGAGAGCTGTTGATTTGGAGTCTGTATATAAAAGTGTTTGTGATGAAATGGAGACTGAGAAGAGTATCATGATGTAGAACACACAGAGACTTTCCCCACATGATGATTTATTCTATGCCAAGGTGTTAATAGGAAGAGAAGTGGAAATGAGAGCTATGCTTGACAGTGGATCCATGGCTTGTAACCTTGAGCTCTAGGGTCTTACCTGAACTGTTGCATGCAGGAGTGTTGAAAAGTCCATCATTGAGTCCTACAGAGGTAGTCTTGGTTGGTTGAAGACGAGGCCTTTGGGAGTATGTGAGCTGGAGATGGAGGTGTACGGCTGTAGAGTTGCCGTGCCAACAGTGGTGGTTGAAGGCCAGAGTGATGACCTCATCTTGGGCAGAAATCTCCTAAAGCACTTGATTCGCCACCTGAAGACTAATGGAGATCTGGAAGAGGGTTTATACACCTGTGTGTGACGAGGGTGAGGAGAGCAAGCTACAATCAACATGATGGCTAATGTGGAGAGATGGAGAGACAGTGAAATACCTGACAAAGTTGGAACTGTGAGACTGAAAGGGGGCTGTGACTCTAGAGCCTATGCAGGAGCACTTAGTCTGGGGCAGACTACGAAACACTCAGAATCTATCAGCGGGCAGTGCTGTTCTCATTGAGCCCAGCAGTTCAACGTCAACACTAAGGTCAATCCAGGTAGGGAGATCAGTGGCTCTGTTGCGGGGGGGGGATGGGTGGCTCCCTGTTAGAGTGATAAACCCTTCTCAGTGACATGGAGACGAAACGCCACTCTAGCTGATGTCTTTTCTTGCATGGCTCTAGAGGACTTTGACTGTTTGTGTGTGAATGATGGTTCATCAGCAGCTTTGCAGCAGCGAGTGCAGAGAACGGCTGATATACTCACTGACTGCCAAGATGACGACGGTTCCATCCGACTTCGCGATACTGACGGACCTGACAGTTCAAGCAGTCCTGAGGTCTTACGTGACTCAGGTTTGACTGATATTGACTCCTATCAAGCGTCTCCTGCTGGTAAGAAGAAACTCATCCAGCTCATAGCTGAGTACCAGTCTATTTTTTTCCAGGCACAATTGTGGATTGTGGAAAAGCTTCCGAATGTCTTCATCGCATTCAACTGATGAGAAACCCTTTCGGATGCCCTACCGACGCCTTTCACCAAATCATTATGAGAAGCTCAAACAAGCGTTGAATGAGATGGAAGAACGTGAAATCATAAGAAAGTCTAGTGGTGAATTCGCCTCACCCCTTGTCCTTAACCGGAAGAAGTCTGGAGACCTGAGACTCTGTACCGATTTTCGTTTGCTCAATGCTCGCACCATCAAAGACGCCCACCCACTCCCTCACCAGGCTGATGCGCTGGCTGCTTTAGGTGGAAAAGCCTTTTTCTCGACAATGGACCTTACCTCTGGCTACTACAATGTGGAAGTGCATGAGGAGGACGGGAGATTCTCAGTTTTTACGTCGCCATTTGGATTGTACGAATACAATCGTATGCCGCAGCGGTTATGTAATAGTCCAGCAACCTTTATGAGGATGATGCTAAACATCTTTGGGGATCAGAACTTTCTTAGCCTGCTGTGTTACCTTGACGACGGCTTGGTCTATGCGCCCACTGAAGATCTGGCTATACAGCGCCTGGAAATGGTTTTTGAGAGTCTCAAGGCTCAGAACCTGAAGTTGGCGCCAAAAAAGTGTAACTTTCTGCAGAGGTCTGTGAAGTTTCTGGGGCATATCATTAGTGCGGATGGTGTAGCTACAGACCCTGAGGAGGTGAAGGCCATTACAGGAGTAACAGAAGCTGATCTGACGTTCCATCTCAGAAGAAATTGAGGTCATACCTTGGGATGGTGGTGGATTACCAAAAGTTCATTGAAGGTTGCTCGAACATCGTTAAGCCTCTCTTTGGATTGACAACAGGACACAAGGCTCCACGCTGGAAAAAGAAGCGACGCTCACCTGTCAGGAAGTTGACGGCTGCCGACTGGACAACAGAATGCAGACAGGCCTTATTCCAGCTAAAAGAAGCCTTACTGGACCAGGTTTTGTTGGCCCACCCCAATTTCGACAAACCGTTTCTACTCTCGGTGGACGCGTTCAGTAACGGTTTAGGTGCTGTGCTGTCCCAGGTACAGGAACGGGGTGCTACAGCGAGACCTACAGCCTTCGCGAGCAAGTCCCTCAGTTATGCACAGTCGAGGTATCCTGCGCACAGGCTCGAGTTCTTTGCAATTAAATGGGATGTGACAAGGTCCACCACTGTTTACGGGGCCACGGTATGGACAGATAATAATCCCTTGACATACATCCTGACCAAAGCAAATCTCGATGCTTGTGAACAGAGATGGGTCGCCAAGCTGGCACCGTACGAGTTTGACATCAAGTACTTCCCCGGGGCCAAATGTTTTTGTTGCAGATGTTTTGAGTAGAGAGCCCTCCATCGCCTAACAAAGGGTCCCGTACGAGATCTTACTAGCTGAAGATAACGCTGTGCGCACAGACAGAGTGCAAGATGTGTTTTGCTGGTCCAGCCACTCCTTTGACAAAGCCTCTGACTCCAACGAAGTGGTCATTAGCTGTCAGGCTACTGTTGACCCATCTGGTGCTTTATCAAGACATGGAAGTTGCAGCTGTTCTTCATTCATACAGGTGCTGGGTGGGTGAAGTGGGCTCACATGCACTGCTGTTGCCACAGCTTCCACAGGCTGTTATGCCATCAGAGCAGACCGATGTCGATGTTCTGCCACACGACCGACTGATGAGTGAGCAGCGTGATGACAACGTGATCAGCAGAGTGATCTTCTTTGTGGAGGGGGAAAAGACCATCCCGGAGAGAGCGTGTCCACGAGAGTGTTGGAGGTTGTGTCTTCTCGGAAGTTGGGACAAGTTGACCATGAAGATGGGTGTACCGTATCGTGTTTCAAAGAATGTGGTTACAAAAGAGGAAAACGTATCTGTATGTGGTTCCAGCCTTCATGAAAGCAATGGTGTTGAAGGGTGTCCAATGATGAAGCTGGCCACCAGGGCCAACAGAGAACAGTCTACCTGACAAGACAGAGGTTCTTCTGGCATGGCCTGGAGAGGGAGGTAAAGGAATATGTGAAGTGCTGCAGGAGATGCGTCGTGAGCAAGACTCCTGATCCGGATGCAAGAGCTCCTCTTGAGAGCATAATAACAACCGAGTCTCTTGAAAGAGTGTGCATAGACTTATGGTCTGCAGAAGATTCTACAAACAAGTCCCTGGATGTGCTCGTTGTTACTGACCACTTTACCAAATTGGCTCATGCCTTCTTGTGTCCGAACCAGTCTGCTAAGTCAGTAGCTCATCAGTTGTGGAACAACTATTTCTGTGTCTACGGGACACTCATATCAGGGAGCAAACTTTGAGAGCGCTCTCATAGCCGAACTGTTGAGTGGGTTCAGGAGTTGAGGGGTTCAGAAGACTCACACCACGCCGTACCATCCAATGGGGAACGGGTCCTGCGAAAGAATGAATAGGACTTTGCCCTGCCGACAAGCACAAAGCACAGATGGCCTCAGGCGCTGAAGTCCCCTCACGTTTGCGTACAATTCACGAGACCACAGGCGTTTACCCCTTTCCTGCTAATGTTTTGTGGAGGACGCCAAGACTGCCTGTTGACGTAGTCTTTGGCTCTGTCATAGAGAACCCAGAAGTCGTCGACTATCACCAGTTTGTTGAGTCTTTGAGGAGAGATCTGAAAGAAGCCATGAATGCAGCACAGGCATCTGCAGCGAAGACTGAAGAGTCAGAGGAGCACCAGTGGAGATTGGGGATCGAGTGTTGCTGGCTAACAAGGGGGAGCGGGGAAAGCGGAAGCTCGCTGACTGTTGGGAGGATACTGTCTACCTTGTCACTGGGTTGAATGCTGACAGTCACACTTTTAAGATTCAGAACAGCTCCACTGGACGGGAGAAGACAGTACCTTCGCAACCTGATAACGCCAGTCAACTTTCTTCCTCTTCCCCTGTGCTGCCGTTGATGAGGGAACAGACACGTCTGGATTAACAGAGTCTGAGGGCATGAGTGACGGCCTTGTGGTCTCAGCTGCCATGGACACTGCAGTGGATGATGATGCAGAGTACAGAACAAAATCGTGGGTGTCGGAGTTGCCTTCTGAAGGAACAGGTGACACAAGCCTGGAGGGTGATGTGCGATCCTTGGATGCTCAGGATGTTCCACCTTTGGATTCTGTGGAAGATATACTGCAGCTGGAAGGTCTGCCTCGATCAGAGAGTCTTCAAGAATCTGACCGAGACCGTAACAGTGTAGTGAGTGAGCTAATTGACCAGTCTACTTACGATATCCGTACTGACCTACCAAACTCGGACCATTCCTTACCTGATCGGTTACGCACCGACTGTGTTGACAGACCCACTATTGCAGCCGTACACAACACTGTCACTCCTTATGCAGTTGAAGGTATTTTTGGGTCGTATTAGGTCAAGGACAGGAAGACTATTTAAACCAGTGTCTAGACTGATTGAGATGATGAATCAGCAGAAAGTTTAAGGTTAATATGTGAATAGAGGATCAATGGTATTGACATCTTTTATTTGTTTTGACATCATTGTGACCGTGAATAGAGGATGCAGGATGGTAATGTGACGGATATGATCAACTCTCTTATGGTAGTTTATTTTATTACTGGGATGTTTTAAAGTCACTGAGTGTATTTAAGATGTAACAGGCATGTTTACCTATGAGGGCTAAGGGGATTGATCAACCGCTTTTCACTCTAATTCTCAAGGAGAATAGTCTAATGACTGGAATATTTAGTGACTGTTTTAAACAAGGCTCTGCATGCTTGACATTCACAGATTTACCTTTTAGTTTTCTCTATAAGTTAGACTAAATATATATAGTTTTTGCTCTGGATTATTCTGTACATATGTTGAGTACCTGTATGTTTGTACGGTGCAGTTTTGGATTTGTCTGCAAGTGGAATTCAGTAGGGGGGGGGGGGGGGGGGGGGGGGTGTAACAGGGTTATACAAGCCACGTAAACCAGCCAATAAAATGCCATGTTGAGTAGGTGAAGGCAAGACCAAACTAAAAACCCAATGCCTTAACAATAAAGTGGCAAGAGGAATATTCCCCTT
Organism: Salvelinus fontinalis; assembly: GCF_029448725.1. Classification (NCBI taxonomy): domain Eukaryota; kingdom Metazoa; phylum Chordata; class Actinopteri; order Salmoniformes; family Salmonidae; genus Salvelinus; species Salvelinus fontinalis. Next base: position 38,475,342 of record NC_074689.1, read on the forward strand.
GCCACTTTGTTAAGCCAATGGGTTTTTGGTTTTATTTTGGTCTTGCCTTCACCTACTCAACAGGGCATCTTATTGGCTGGTTTGCGTGGCTTGTTTTATGCAGGGAGGATGTGTCAGTTAGAATCGTCCCAGGGACCAAACCAGCGTGCGCGAGTGCCAGAGTTGGATGGTGCGCCGCGCGATTTGGTGCCGTTTTTATGCGAATAAATCTCCATGGAGTTCGTGTCCTTGACTGGTGACGTTGGAGTTCGTGTCGATGACTGGTGACGTTGGAGTTCGTGTCGATGACTGGTGACGTTGGAGTTCGTATCAATGATTGTACACAATGCAAGAAGAGCACTGTTACACACAGGCAAAATCCTAGAATAAAACCTGGTTGTCTGCTTTCCACCAGACACTGGGATAAATTCACCTTTCAGCAGGACAATAACCTAAATCACAAGGCCAAATCTACGCTGGAGTTGCTTACCAAGTGGCCTAGTAAAAGTTTTGACTTAAATCGGCTTGAAAATCTATGTCAAGACTTGAAAAATGGGCTGTCTAGCAATGATCAACAACCAACTTGAGAGCTTGAAGAATTTTTAAAAGAGTAATTAGCAAATATTGTACAATCCAGGTGTGGAAAGCTCTTAGAGACTTACCCAGAAAGACCCACAGCTGTAATCGCTGCCAAAGGTGATTCTAACATGTATTGACTCAGGGGGCTGAATACTAATCTAATCAATATATTATTTGTATTTATTTACAAATGTTTTAATTTTTCTTCCACTTTGGCAGAGTATTTTGTGTAGATTGTTGACAAAAAAAATGACAATATAACCCATTTTAATCCCACTATGTGGGGAAAGTAAAAGGGTGTGAATACTTGCTGAAGGCATTGTATAAACTGTAAAAGTCTATGATAGTAGCTCACAAAATGTGGCCAGCATGGCTACCACAGCATTCTGTGCCATAATAACAAAAGTTTGTCTCACCTTATTCCCTAAAGGAATCAGATCATCAACGCGAGAGAGAGAGAGAGAGACAAGGATGAATTAAAAGTGAACCGCTGCTTTTTATTATTGATTATTAAAATGAACAGGCATCTCTGACATGGAGCTTGTACATCTCAAAATATATTACAAATATAATGATATTACCATCCCCATGGTGATCAATCACAACAATCTGCAGGCCAAGAATCCAAACCACATTAAAAAGGAAAAAATATAGAACTAAATAAAAATCAGGAAAATAAAAGTAGAAATCAAAAAGAGAGAGATCCAAATCCTGTTGACAGATCCACTCCTGGTTTTAACATGTCTGCTGGTCTGTGAATGAAGGCTTTTTGTCCCTGCACAAAATGTCATACTGTGACATACTTCCCCAAATGGAACCCTATTCCCTAAGTAGTGCACTACTTTTGACCAGGGTCCATACTCTGGTCTAAAGTAGTGCACTATGTAGGAAGATAGGGTTTGGTCAACACCAGATAACCCTTCTAGTGTCATACAAAAGCATTTTGTTTTAAAATAGATAAGACTCCTTTATATATAGTCATAAATACGGTTCCTAGACACCAGTGTGCCACGGTCATATCTATAACAAACACATTCACTGAGTCAAGCGGTTTCATATTGTGACAGAAATAAACTTTTCTGTGGAGCCAAAAAAAAGAAAAAGACAACCAGATACAATACAAAAAATCAACCCAATGACGGGAATAATTATTTCTGAATGGACGGCGACAGGACACAACTATAGGAATGGAGTGAGAGCTGCCGCAACACATTGGCTGGGCGCGTCCCAAAATGGATCCCTATTGTTCTCTTTTACGGTGCCCTGCGTTTGACCACCGTACATAGGGCCTCTGGTCAAAAGTGGTGCTCTATATAGGGAGTAGGATGCCATTTGGAACGTAAACCCGACAGCCTCTTAGTCACAGTTGACGGCTGCTGATTCAATCCCATAGTAAAGGTGTAGATACAGAAATAACACGTTTAAATTGACGGAGTTCATTTTCTGCCATTAATATCAAGCAAAACTTCTTAAGTCGGAGAACAAAATGGAAAGCAAAATAAACCCACAAGTATGGAGTGCAATATATCTATATATAGCAAGGAAATAATTTTGAAATGCGTGAACGAATGAATTAAAAAATATATAGTTTTTTAGTGAAACACTTTCAATGATAACTTGATTGTGTTCAAACGCCTCCCTCTTTTTATTTTTTATTTTACCGTTATTTTACCGGGTAAGTTGACTGAGAACACATTCTCATTTGCAGCAACGACCTGGGGAATAGTTACAGGGGAGAGGAGGGGGATGAATGAGCCAATTGTAAACTGGGGATTATTAGGTGACCTCTTTGCCTACTAACCCTCCATCACCACTTCCAGCCGGTCTCCCATCCAGGGACTAACCAGGGCCGACCCTGCTTAGCTTCAGAGGCAAACCAGCAGTGGGATGCAGGGTGCTACGTTGCTGGAATGAAGGTGCCAAAACTTGCACAAAAAAAATATAATGCAGTAAGCATTTAATCACAATAGTTATAATGGAAAATGTTTCACAAAAAAAAAAAAAATCTGAATTAATTTGTTCACACACTTCAAATTGATTTCCTTGCAATACATATTTTTTTCTCTCAATAAATTTATTATTATTTTTTGCAATATAATTTGTTTGCAAAACTAAGACATCTGTTTTAGACTTCATTATTTTCGCTTGATATTTAAAATGGCACGAAAATCCATGTAAACTCAGCAAGACTGACTTCGTCAGACCCACCTCCTCGTCAGACCCACCTCCTCGTCAGACCCACCTCCTCGTCAGACCCACCTCCTCGTCAGACCCACCTCCTCGTCAGACCCACCTCCTCGTCAGACCCACCTCCTCGTCAGACCCACCCCCTCGTCAGACCCACCCCCTCGTCAGACCCACCCCCTCGTCAGACCCACCCCCTCGTCAGACCCACCTCCTCGTCAGACCCACCTCCTCGTCAGACCCACCTCCTCGTCAGACCAACAGTAGTTGTGTGTTGATGACAACTAAGTAGATGTACACATCTTATTGACCAGAAACTTTGCAGAGAAACTCAAAGTAATAAAACACTCATATTAAAATCACTCTAATTAGTCAAAAGAAATATGAACACGCTCATTTCTAACTTCCGTAATTTCAAAAAAAAAAAATTAAGATTTATATAGAATAGTTTCATACTCTGTAATTTCACAACATAAAAGTCTCTTTTTTTTGGGTGAAAATATAGTTAAATACTAAATATCTGACAGGATGTCTTTTTCCAAGGTGAGCTCGTATTGAAAAAAAAAAAAAAGTACCTTAGCCAATCTCTGACCAGGGAATCAAGTCTAGCCGAGTCACTAACAACAGTTCTGAACCGATTCCTTTCCCTGTTACTACCACTCAGGAGATCGACATAGAGATGTTCATTAAATACACAACTCCCCCTTTAACTCCCCCTTTCAGCTCGCTGAAAAACAGTACAAAAAAAACAACAAAGACAAACATAATCAAATCAGATCATGTTTTTAAGGAGATTAAAGCCTTCATCTCATCAAAAACAAACCAAACCAACGTCTCATACAAATGGATCACAACAACAGATAGACACCTCTGGGCTTGACACGGAGGGGATGTTTTCACACACCGCTGGGCTTTGCCGAATGGACTAGCAAACACAATCATACGAGTTGAGCCCGTATTATTCTAGAGAAGTACGTAACAGTCTCAGCGAATTAAAGAGTTCCAACCGTCGTTCTTGTCTCAACCTGGTCAGTACCAACATTGTAGCCAACATATAGACCAGACAAATTCACAACTTCTGAAATCAAGTCCTTGGAAGATGGAAGGCAGAGGGGAAGTACTGCTCTTGATTAAAGGGTTAAAAGTAAAGCCATTTAAAACCCGATTATCGCCTGAAAACAGGAAGTGGTGATGTTTGTGGTTTTACAGTAGAAGTTAACTGCATGTCTGGAATAACCGACATTGAGTTAGTTGTACCTAGATTTTTAGTTTTTTTCACAGTGCATTGAATTTCAGTAAAAACAAAAATATTTTTGTTTTTAAGGCGCTCAGATCCTCTTCCTGGTACAAGATGCTCAGATCCTCTTCCTGGTATAAGATGCTCAGATCCTCTTCCTGGTATAAGATGCTCAGATCCTCTTCATGGTATTAGATGCTCAGATCCTCTTCCTGGTACAAGATGCTCAGATCCTCTTCCTGGTACAAGGTGCTCAGATCCTCTTCCTGGTACAAGGTGCTCAGATCCTCTTCCTGGTACAAGGTGCTCAGATCCTCTTCCTGGTACAAGGTGCTCAGATCCTCTTCCTGGTACAAGATGCTCAGATCCTCTTCCTGGTACAAGATGCTCAGATCCTCTTCCTGGTATAAGATGCTCAGATCCTCTTCCTGGTATAAGATGCTCAGATCCTCTTCCTGGTATAAGATGCTCAGATCCTCTTCCTGGTATAAGATGCTCAGATCCTCTTCCTGGTATAAGATGCTCAGATCCTCTTCCTGGTATAAGATGCTCAGATCCTCTTCCTGGTATAAGATGCTCAGATCCTCTTCCTGGTATAAGATGCTCAGATCCTCTTCCTGGTATAAGATGCTCAGATCCTCTTCCTGGTATAAGATGCTCAGATCCTCTTCCTGGTATAACCTATTGAAGTCTCTTTGTATGCCCAAGTATGCATCCACCATTGCTGTTATTATTATTATTATTACACATAATGACAACCTTTTAAATGTACTCAAACAAACACAAAAAGGAAACAAGAATCATCTTAAAACAATAATAATATAATAATCTCACTTCAAAACCATTTATTTTGCTGGCTGCATAACGACCTTTTGGCCAAAACAATCCATTGTTGGGACATATAACTTTATTTTCTCATTTTGTATATTACAACCGGCTAAAACATGCACCCAACTGCCCTCTGGGAAATGCAGTAAAAAAAAAAAAGAGTCTCCAGCGCATCACGGTGTCCATTGTTCCAGTCAAAAGGTCAGAGTTCAGTGACTGTATGATTCAAAAGTGCTTTATGTGGGACAGTAGGACTATTAGAAAGTTAATTAGCATGTATCATCTGGGAAAGAAAACACAAGCACGTACGTGAGCGCATACACACACACACACATATACAATTTCACTATTAAATATTTTAACGTGCTTAAATATGGATTCTTCCTAATATAATCTGTAGTCAAGTGTTGGATTTCTGTACATTCCCATTAACTAGAGCGGATAACCATCCTAGTAGGTAAACATAACATCTGTGTGAGGACGGAACGGTTTAACCCTTTACGTATTAACATTGTTATCTTACACCCGGCCACAGAGGACGTAACTACTCACCGTGATACCACCATTTTGTCTTCTTTGGGTTTTTGTTACATGTCTTTACGTAAAAGGAGTTATCGGGGGGCCGTCTCTGCAGAGAGATACAACCGTCATCATCAGAGAAGTGCTGGTATACACATGTAGAGGCAACCTCATTCAGAGTAGGGTGAAGTTGCCTCTAGATTGAGGTTCAATAGTGTAGAGGCAACCTCATTCAGAGTAGGGTGAAGTTGCCTCTAGATTGAGGTTCAATAGTGTAGAGGCAACCTCATTCAGAGTAGGGTGAAGTTGCCTCTAGATTGAGGTTCAATAGTGTAGAGGCAACCTCATTCAGAGTAGGGTGAAGTTGCCTCTAGATTGAGGTTCAATAGTGTAGAGGTAACCTCATTCAGAGTAGGGTGAAGTTGCCTCTAGATTGAGGTTCAATAGTGCAGAGGCAACCTCATTCAGAGTAGGGTGAAGTTGCCTCTAGATAGAGGTTCAATAGTGTAGAGGCAACCTCATTCAGAGTAGGGTGAAGTTGCCTCTAGATTGAGGTTCAATAGTGTAGAGGTAACCTCATTCAGAGTAGGGTGAAGTTGCCTCTAGATTGAGGTTCAATAGTGTAGAGGCAACCTCATTCAGAGTAGGGTGAAGTTGCCTCTAGATTGAGGTTCAATAGTGCAGAGGCAACCTCATTCAGAGTAGGGTGAAGTTGCCTCTAGATTGAGGTTCAATAGTGTAGAGGCAACCTCATTCAGAGTAGGGTGAAGTTGCCTCTAGATTGAGGTTCAATAGTGTAGAGGCAACCTCATTCAGAGTAGGGTGAAGTTGCCTCTAGATTGAGGTTCAATAGTGTAGAGGCAACCTCATTCAGAGTAGGGTGAAGTTGCCTCTAGATTGAGGTTCAATAGTGTAGAGGCAACCTCATTCAGAGTAAGGTGAAGTTGCCTCTAGATTGAGGTTCAATAGTGTAGAGGCAACCTCATTCAGAGTAGGGTGAAGTTGCCTCTAGATAGAGGTTCAATAGTGTAAAGGCAACCTCATTCAGAGTAGGGTGAAGTTGCCTCTAGATTGAGGTTCAATAGTGTAGAGGCAACCTCATTCAGAGTAGGGTGAAGTTGCCTCTAGATTGAGGTTCAATAGTGTAGAGGCAACCTCATTCAGAGTAGGGTGAAGTTGCCTCTAGATTGAGGTTCAATAGTGTAGAGGCAACCTCATTCAGAGTAGGGTGAAGTTGCCTCTAGATAGAGGTTCAATAGTGTAGAGGCAACCTCATTCAGAGTAAGGTGAAGTTGCCTCTAGATTGAGGTTCAATAGTGTAGAGGCAACCTCATTCAGAGTAGGGTGAAGTTGCCTCTAGATTGAGGTTCAATAGTGCAGAGGCAACCTCATTCAGAGTAGGGTGAAGTTGCCTCTAGATAGAGGTTCAATAGTGTAGAGGCAACCTCATTCAGAGTAGGGTGAAGTTGCCTCTAGATTGAGGTTCAATAGTGTAGAGGCAACCTCATTCAGAGTAGGGTGAAGTTGCCTCTAGATAGAGGTTCAATAGTGTAGAGGCAACCTCATTCAGAGTAGGGTGAAGTTGCCTCTAGATTGAGGTTCAATAGTGTAGAGGCAACCTCATTCAGAGTAGGGTGAAGTTGCCTCTAGATTGAGGTTCAATAGTGCAGAGGCAACCTCATTCAGAGTAGGGTGAAGTTGCCTCTAGATAGAGGTTCAATAGTGTAGAGGCAACCTCATTCAGAGTAGGGTGAAGTTGCCTCTAGACAGTCATTTAGATTGAGGTTCAATAGTGCAGAGAGATTTATTCTTATTCCCCCTCTACCTCACGTGTCAAACTCATTCCAGAGGGCCGTGTGTCTGCAGGTTTTTTTCTCATCCCTTGAACATGATTGATGAACTAAAAGTCATTGAGTAGGTAGGACCTCCCCTCGCCTGGTTCTAAAGGTCATTGAGTAGTTAGGACCTCCCCTCGCCTGGTTCCAAAGGTCATTGAGTAGTTAGGACCTCCCCTCGCCTGGTTCTAAAGGTCATTGAGTAGTTAGGACCTCCCCACGCCTGGTTCTAAAGGTCATTGAGTAGGTAGGACCTCCCCTCGCCTGGTTCTAAAGGTCATTGAGTAGTTAGGACCTCCCCTCGCCTGGTTCTAAAGGTCACTGAGTAGTTAGGACCTCCCCCCGCCTGGTTCTAAAGGTCATTGAGTAGTTAGGACCTCCCCTCGCCTGGTTCTAAAGGTCATTGAGTAGGTAGGACCTCCCCACGCCTGGTTCTAAAGGTCATTGAGTAGTTAGGACCTCCCCACGCCTGGTTCTAAAGGTCATTGAGTAGTTAGGACCTCCCCTCGCCTGGTTCTAAAGGTCATTGAGTAGTTAGGACCTCCCCACGCCTGGTTCTAAAGGTCATTGAGTAGTTAGGACCTCCCCTCGCCTGGTTCTAAAGGTCACTGAGTAGGTAGGACCTCCCCACGCCTGGTTCTAAAGGTCATTGAGTAGTTAGGACCTCCCCTCGCCTGGTTCTTAAGGTCCTAATAAGACACAGATTGAAAGGAGAAGTCTAAAACCAGCAGACACTGGGTCCTCCATGGCGTGACAGTGACAGCCCTTCTGTATTAATGGGGCGTGTTTAAAATGATGTCTACTGAACAAAAATATAAAACGCAACATGCAACAATTACAAAGATTTTACTGAGTTACAGTTCATAAGGAAATCAGTCAACTGAAATAAATTCATGAGGTCCTCATCTCTGGATTTCACATGACTGGGAATACAGATATGCATCCGTTGGTCACAGATACCTTAAAACAAAAAGGTAGGGGTGTGGATCAGAAAACCAGTCAGTATCTGGTGTGACCATTTGCCTCATGCAGCGCGACACATCTCCTTCACATAGAGTTGATCAGGATGTTGATTGTGGCCTGTGGAATGTTGTTCCACTCCTCAACCAATCGCTGTGTGAAGTCGCTGGATATTGCCGGGAACTGGAACATGCCGTCGATCCAGAGCATCCTAAACATGCTCAATGGGTGACATGTCTGGTGCGTATGCAGGCCATGGAAGAATTGACATTTTCAGCTTCCAGGAATTGTGTACAGATCCTTGTGACATGGGGCTGTGCATTATCATGCTGAAACATGAGGTGATGGCAAGGGATGACTGGCACGACAATGGGCCTCAGGATCTCCTCACGTACCTCTGTCCATTCAAATTGCCATCGATAAAATGCAATTGTGTTCGTTGTCCGTAGCTTATGCTTGCCGATACCATAACCCCACCGCCAACATGGGGCATGGCGTTTACGTCAGGTTTGCGGTGGTGAGGCCGGTTGGACGTACTGCCTAAATTTCTAAAACGATGTTGGAGGCGGCTTATGGTAGAGAAATGAACATTCAATTCTATGGCAACAGCTCTGGTGGACATTCCTACAGTAAGCATGCCAATTACACGCTCCCTCAAAACTTGAAGCATCTGTAACATTGTGTTGTAACAAAACTTTTTAGAGTGGCCTTTTATTGTCCCCAGCACAAGGTGCACCTGTGTAATGATCATGTTGTTTAATCAGCTTCTTGATATGCCACACCTGTCAGGTGGATGGATTATCTTGGCAAAGGAGAAATGCTCACTAACAGGGATGTAAACTAAATTGCTAAAAACATTGAGAAATAAGCTTTTCTGTGCGTATGGAACATTTCTCAGATATTTTTTCAGGTCATGAAAAAAATGGGACCAACACTTTTTACATGTTGTGTTTATATTTTTGTTCAGTGTATAATGAACTAACCCCTGTAACAGTAACATTATGCCAGGCTTTAATCATTTTATACGATTTGGCGTTCCCCAAGTGTCCGTTGTCAACCCCTTACCTTTTCTTTGCAGCTGGACAGCATGCTGATAATGCTGAGACAGACCGACTGCACTGAGAGGGCTGGCGACCAGTCTTCTGTTAGTATTGAAAGACAGATGTGACCGTTGCTATATACGTGAGGATGGACAGGTATATTCTCTCCCATGAACATTACCTGAAATGGAAAACCAACAACGTGATCAGACACATTTCTCAATAATTACTTAAATCGAATCAATTTTCCTCGTTTGAGTTCCATCTACTATATACAGTGCATTTTCCACATTTTGTTACGTTAAAACCTTATTCTAAAATGGATTAAATAAATAAAAATCCTCAACCTACACACAATACACCATAATGCAAATCTTTGCCATTGAACAGAGCAAAGTACAGAGAGATCCTTGATGAAAACCAGCTCCAGAGCTCTCAGGACCGCAGACTGGGGTGAAGGTTCACCTTCCAATAGGACAACAACTCTAAGCACACAGCCAAGACAACGCAGAAGTGGCTTCAGGACAAGTCTCTGAATGTCCTTGAGTGGCCCAGCCAGACATGAACCCGATCGAACATCTCTGGAGACCTGAAAATAGCTGTGCAACGACACTCCCCATCAAACCTGACAGAGCTTGAGAGGATCTGCAGAGACGAATGGGAGAAACTCCCCAAATACAGGTGTGTCAAGCTTGTAGTGTCATACCCAAGAAGACTCAAGGTTGTATTCGCGGCCAAAGTTTCTTCAACAAAATACCGAGTAAAGGGTCTGAATACTTATGCAAATGTGATAGTAAAAAAAAAAACTGTTACACATTTGCAAAAATGTCTAAAAAACTGTTTTTGCTTTGTCATTATGGGCCATTGTTATTTTCCCCTCATCAATCTACACACAATGTAATCCATTTTTAGACGAAGGCTGTAATGTAACAAAATGTGGAAAAAGTCCAGGGGTCTAAATGCTTTCCGAATGCACCGTATCTGGCTTACGGCCTGTTAAAAAGGGCATCTCCGTCACTTTTCACCAGCATGTTCATTTTCTCCAGCCACCATGCCAGAGTCTAAAAATGTGAAAACAGTGCGTTTCTTGATCTGTGGTTAAAAAGATTAGGTCCTAAAAAATAAATTCTCTGTGACATCACAGAGTAAGATTAAAATATATCTATATTTAAAAAAAGAAGAAGCAATTTTCCAAACCTTGAACGGCTTTCTAGCCCGAGGGAGGGGATTTTGTTGTTCCCCACGTCACCTTTTTTCTTTTGATGATGTCATCGGGTAGAACTTTATATAAAATGTAGAAATGTGCAATTGTCACATATGTAGACACTGGTATTGTTCTAGAGATAATGGAAAATTAGATTGGAAAGTGGTGGAATTGCCCTTTAAATTTGGACTCCGATTCGGTTAAAATACAATTTTCCTGCGTTTTACATATGAGGTGGCAGATTAGGAGAGGGGTGCCAGGAAAGGGGGAGAAAGAGGAGGAGTACATAGAAGGGAGGAGAAGGAGCAGGAAGAAGAGAGGGGAGGAGGAGGAGCACGTGATGTCACAGCTCTCTCTCTAAACTCAGCAGCCACCAGAGAGAGGAGGGCTCTACAGTGATGCTGTATGTACATCGGGTGCATTAAGTACAAGATTTTTCTGACATTGAAATTCTTGGATTTCTTATTATTCATTTTTTGGGATGGAAAAACGCATTGAGAACTAACAATCATAAAAATAAAAAGGTAAGACAGTGAGAATTGAAAATTCCAAAAACGAGTCTGACGAGCCCGACGTGAAAGATATACTGCTTTCTCGGGAACAGGCCCAGATCCCCGTGAAGAGGAGGCAGAGAAGAAGGGGTCAGAGGGCGGGCTGCCTTCTGAGAATTTGTAGGCGATTGAATAAACCCCCCACTTCCATTCTGCTAGCAAACGTGCAATCTGGAGAATAAATCGATGACCTACAGCTGAACATTAAACTACCAACGGGACAATCAAAACTGTAATATCTCAACACACACACCCAGCCACACATTTAACCACCCAGCCACACATTTAACCACCCAGCCACACATTTAACCACCAAGCCACACATTTAACCACCCAGCCACACATTTAACCACCCAGCCACACATTTAACCACCCAGCCACACATTTAACCACCCAGCCACACATTTAACCACCCAGCCGCACATTTAACCACCCAGCCGCACATTTAACCACCCAGCCAACCACCCAGCCACACATTTAACCACCCAGCCACACATTTAACCACCCAGCCACACATTTAACCACCCAGCCACACATTTAACCACCCAGACACACATTTAACCACCCAGACACACATTTAACCACCCAGCCACACAGCCAACCACCCAGCCACACATTTAACCACCCAGCCACACATTTAACCACCCAGCCACACATTTAACCACCCAGCCACACATTTAACCACCCAGCCACACATTTAACCACCCAGCCACACATTTAACCACCCAGCCACACATTTAACCACCCAGCCACACATTTAACCACCCAGCCACACATTTAACCACCCAGACACACATTTAACCACACATTTAACCACCCAGCCACACATTTAACCACACATTTAACCACCCAGCCACACATTTAACCACCCAGCCACACATTTAACCACCCAGCCACACATTTAACCACCCAGCCACACAGCCAACCACCCAGCCACACAGCCAACCACCCAGCCACACAGCCAACCACCCAGCCACACAGCCAACCACCCAGCCACACAGCCAACCACCCAGCCACACAGCCAACCACCCAGCCACACAGCCAACCACCCAGCCACACATTTAACCACCCAGCCACACATTTAACCACCCAGCCACACATTTAACCACCCAGCCACACATTTAACCACCCAGCCACACATTTAACCACCCAGCCACACATTTAACCACCCAGCCACACATTTAACCACCCAGCCACACATTTAACCACCCAGCCACACAGCCAACCACCCAGCCACACAGCCAACCACCCAGCCACACAGCCAACCACCCAGCCACACAGCCAACCACCCAGCCACACAGCCAACCACCCAGCCACACATTTAACCACTCAGCCACACATTTAACCACCCAGCCACACATTTAGCCACACAGCCAACCACCCAGCCACACATTTAACCACCCAGCCAGCCACACATTTAACCACCCAGCCACACATTTAACCACCCAGCCAACTACACATTTAACCACCCAGCCACACATTTAACCACCCAGCCAGCCACACATTTAACCACCCAGCCACACATTTAACCACCCAGCCACACATTTAACCACCCAGCCAACTACACATTTAACCACCCAGCCACACATTTAACCACCCAGCCAGCCACACATTTAACCACCCAGACAACCACACATTTAACCAGCCAACCAGCCACACATTTAACCACCCAGCCACACAGCCAACCACACAGCCAACCACACATTTAACCACCCAGCCACACAGCCAACCACCCAGCCACACATTTAACCACCCAGCCACACATTTAACCACCCAGCCACACATTTAACCACCCAGCCAACCACCCAGCCACACATTTAACCACCCAGCCACACAGCCAACCACACAGCCAACCACCCAGCCAACCACCCAGCCAACCACCCAGCCACACATTTAACCACCCAACCACACATTTAACCACCCAGCCACACATTTAGCCACCCAGCCACACATTTAGCCACACATTTAACCACACATTTAACCACCCAGCCAGCCACACATTTAACCACCCAGCCAGCCACACATTTAACCACCCAGCCAGCCACACATTTAACCACCCAGCCAGCCACACATTTAACCACCCAGCCAGCCACACATTTAACCACCCAGCCAGCCACACATTTAACCACCCAGCCAACCACACATTTAACCACCCAGCCAACCACACATTTAACCACCCAGCCAGCCACACATTTAACCACCCAGCCAGCCACACATTTAACCACCCAGCCAACCACACAGCCAACCACCCAGCCAACCACCCAGCCACACATTTAACCACCCAGCCACACAGCCAACCACGCAGCCAACCACCCAGCCACACATTTAACCACCCAGCCACACATTTAACCACCCAGCCAACCACCCAGCCACACATTTAACCACCCAGCCAACCACCCAGCCACACATTTAACCACCCAGCCAACCACCCAGCCACACATTTAACCACCCAGCCAACCACCCAGCCACACATTTAACCACCCAGCCACACATTTAACCACCCAGCCACACATTTAACCACCCAGACACACATTTAACCACCCAGACACACATTTAACCACCCAGCCACACAGCCAACCACCCAGCCACACATTTAACCACCCAGCCACACATTTAACCACCCAGCCACACATTTAACCACCCAGCCACACATTTAACCACCCAGACACACATTTAACCACCCAGACACACATTTAACCACCCAGACACACATTTAACCACCCAGACACACATTTAACCACCCAGACACACATTTAACCACCCAGCCACACATTTAACCACCCAGCCACACATTTAACCACCCAGCCACACATTTAACCACCCAGCCACACATTTAACCACCCAGCCACACATTTAACCACCCAGCCACACAGCCAACCACCCAGCCACACAGCCAACCACCCAGCCACACATTTAACCACCCAGCCACACATTTAACCACCCAGCCACACATTTAACCACCCAGCCACACATTTAACCACCCAGCCACACATTTAACCACCCAGCCACACAGCCAACCACCCAGCCACACAGCCAACCACCCAGCCACACAGCCAACCACCCAGCCACACAGCCAACCACCCAGCCACACAGCCAACCACCCAGCCACACATTTAACCACCCAGCCACACATTTAGCCACACAGCCAACCACCCAGCCACACATTTAACCACCCAGCCACACATTTAACCACCCAGCCAGCCACACATTTAACCACCCAGCCAGCCACACATTTAACCACCCAGCCAGCCACACATTTAACCACCCAGCCAGCCACACATTTAACCACCCAGCCAACCACACATTTAACCACCCAGCCAGCCACACATTTAACCACCCAGCCAACCACACATTTAACCACCCAGCCAACCACACATTTAACCACCCAGCCAGCCACACATTTAACCACCCAGCCAGCCACAGTTTTAACCACCCAGCCAACCACACAGCCAACCACCCAGCCAACCACCCAGCCACACATTTAACCACCCAGCCACACAGCCAACCACGCAGCCAACCACCCAGCCACACATTTAACCACCCAGCCACACATTTAACCACCCAGCCAACCACCCAGCCACACATTTAACCACCCAGCCAACCACCCAGCCACACATTTAACCACCCAGCCAACCACCCAGCCACACATTTAACCACCCAGCCAACCACACAGCCAACCACCCAGCCACACATTTAACCACCCAGCCACACAGCCAACCACACAGCCAACCACCCAGCCACACATTTAACCACCCAGCCACACATTTAACCAGACAGTCAGCCACACATTTAACCACCCAGCCAGCCACACATTTAACCACCCAGCCAGCCACCCAGCCAGCCACACATTTAACCACCCAGCCAACCACACATTTAACCACCCAGCCAGCCAGCCACACATTTAACCACCCAGCCAGCCACACATTTAACCACCCAGCCAACCACACATTTAACCACCCAGCCAACCACACATTTAACCACCCAGCCAACCACACATTTAACCACCCAGCCAACCACACATTTAACCACCCAGCCAACCACACAGCCAACCACCCAGCCAACCACCCAGCCACACATTTAACCACCCAGCCACACCGCCAACCACGCAGCCAACCACCCAGCCACACATTTAACCACCCAGCCACACATTTAACCACCCAGCCAACCACCCAGCCACACATTTAACCACCCAGCCAACCACCCAGCCACACATTTAACCACCCAGCCAACCACCCAGCCACACATTTAACCACCCAGCCAACCACCCAGCCAACCACCCAGCCACACATTTAACCACCCAGCCACACAGCCAACCACACAGCCAACCACCCAGCCACACATTTAACCACCCAGCCACACATTTAACCACCCTGCCACACATTTAACCACCCAGCCACACATTTAACCACCCAGCCACACATTTAACCACCCAGCCACACAGCCAACCACCCAGCCACACAGCCAACCACCCAGCCACACATTTAACCACCCAGCCACACATTTAACCACCCAGCCACACATTTAACCACCCAGCCACACATTTAACCACCCAGCCACACATTTAACCACCCAGCCACACATTTAACCACCCAGCCACACATTTAACCACCCAGCCACACATTTAACCACCCAGCCACACATTTAACCACCCAGCCACACATTTAACCACCCAGCCACCCAGCCAACCACCCAGCCACACAGCCAACCACCCAGCCACACAGCCAACCACCCAGCCACACATTTAGCCACACAGCCAACCACCCAGCCACACATTTAACCACCCAGCCAGCCACACATTTAACCACCCAGCCACACATTTAACCACCCAGCCAACTACACATTTAACCACCCAGCCACACATTTAACCACCCAGCCAGCCACACATTTAACCACCCAACTACACATTTAACCACCCAGCCACACATTTAACCACCCAGCCAACTACACATTTAACCACCCAGCCACACATTTAACCACCCAGCCAGCCACACATTTAACCACCCAGACAACCACACATTTAACCAGCCAACCAGCCACACATTTAACCACCCAGCCACACAGCCAACCACACAGCCAACCACACATTTAACCACCCAGCCACACAGCCAACCACCCAGCCACACATTTAACCACCCAGCCACACATTTAACCACCCAGCCACACATTTAACCACCCAGCCAACCACCCAGCCACACATTTAACCACCCAGCCACACAGCCAACCACACAGCCAACCACACAGCCAACCACACAGCCAACCACCCAGCCACACATTTAACCACCCAACCACACATTTAACCACCCAACCACACATTTAACCACCCAGCCACACATTTAGCCACCCAGCCACACATTTAGCCACACATTTAACCACACATTTAACCACCCAGCCAGCCACACATTTAACCACCCAGCCAACCACACATTTAACCACCCAGCCAACCACACATTTAACCACCCAGCCAGCCACACATTTAACCACCCAGCCAACCACACATTTAACCACCCAGCCAACCACACATTTAACCACCCAGCCAACCACACATTTAACCACCCAGCCAGCCACACATTTAACCACCCAGCCAACCACACAGCCAACCACCCAGCCAACCACCCAGCCACACATTTAACCACCCAGCCAGCCACACATTTAACCACCCAGCCAACCACACATTTAACCACCCAGCCAGCCACACATTTAACCACCCAGCCAACCACACATTTAACCACCCAGCCAACCACACATTTAACCACCCAGCCAGCCACACATTTAACCACCCAGCCAGCCACACATTTAACCACCCAGCCAACCACACAGCCAACCACCCAGCCAACCACCCAGCCACACATTTAACCACCCAGCCACACAGCCAACCACGCAGCCAACCACCCAGCCACACATTTAACCACCCAGCCACACATTTAACCACCCAGCCAACCACCCAGCCACACATTTAACCACCCAGCCAACCACCCAGCCACACATTTAACCACCCAGCCAACCACCCAGCCACACATTTAACCACCCAGCCAACCACCCAGCCACACATTTAACCACCCAGCCAACCACACAGCCAACCACCCAGCCACACATTTAACCACCCAGCCACACAGCCAACCACACAGCCAACCACCCAGCCAACCACCCAGCCACACATTTAACCACCCAGCCACACATTTAACCAGACAGTCAGCCACACATTTAACCACCCAGCCAGCCACACATTTAACCACCCAGCCAGCCACACATTTAACCACCCAGCCAGCCACACATTTAACCACCCAGCCAGCCACACATTTAACCACCCAGCCAGCCACACATTTAACCACCCAGCCAACCACACAGCCAACCACCCAGCCAACCACCCAGCCACACATTTAACCACCCAGCCACACAGCCAACCACGCAGCCAACCACCCAGCCACACATTTAACCACCCAGCCACACATTTAACCACCCAGCCACACATTTAACCACCCAGCCAACCACCCAGCCACACATTTAACCACCCAGCCAACCACCCAGCCACACATTTAACCACCCAGCCAACCACCCAGCCACACATTTAACCACCCAGCCAACCACCCAGCCACACATTTAACCACACAGCCACACAGCCAACCACACAGCCAACCACCCAGCCACACATTTAACCACCCAGCCACACATTTAACCAGACAGTCAGCACCTAATATCTGCATTGACATTTGTTGAAAGTTTTTATAGCAACGCACATTCTCTGCCCCCGAGGGTCTGTCGTTCTGTTTCCTGTGTTTGAGGGGTAACAAATCACGTCACTTAAATCTCGCTGGGTGGATTGTTTTTACTCATGCGATTCTTTCACACTCTTGCTTGTGCCTGTCGATTTTTTTCCCATTAAAAAGTTACAACCACGGAAATGTTTGTAATGACCCGTCAAACACACCCCGGTAATGTCTGAAATGGTCTCTATGGAATACGTTTTCTTTACTTAGCATCGATAAGACTAAAGTTTCGTCTGGGATTTAACGCACCGCCTCGACACGTCACAAGAAACATAAGTATTTTGATGGGTGTTCATTTTATTGTAGAATTGAAAAAAGTTATAATTTAATACAGTTGAAATGTTTACAAATGAAATGAAAGCAACTTCCCGAAAATGAACATGGATTATAGTGATATTATGTGTAATCTAAACAACGTAGAATATGTATAGAGGTGTAATCTAGAGCCAAACTGTTGATTTGTAATCTGAGTGGATCCGGCTATTGATACAGTTGTTGAATTATATGCAACAGAATGTGACAACAGTAATTACTGAGGCAGTCTAGACGGAGCCGGCGAGTGGAGGCGGTCTAGACGGAGCCGGCGAGTGGAGGCGGTCTAGACGGAGCCGGCGAGTGGAGGCGGTCTAGACGGAGCCGGCGAGTGGAGGCGGTCTAGACGGAGCCGGCGAGTGGAGGCGGTCTAGACGGAGCAGGCGAGTGGAGGCGGTCTAGACGGAGCCGGCGGTCTAGACGGAGCCTCGAGCTCAATAATATGATAGAATGTTCATATTTGAAGATGGCAGAAAGGCCAGTCTCTTTGCCAATGACAAGGAGAATGTTAGTTTAAGAGACTGGTTACTCAGACTAGAATATCTCAGCTGTCACCATCAAGCTTGATCTTGACATCTAGCGAGCAAGTTAGCCAACCAAATGCAAAGCTGGAGCTCTGAGCTGGACATCGTTTATTTGACACATCTTCGATTTCTTATAGTTCTACTGAACTTCTAGGCAGGGCTGCTGCTGACAAGATTGTCACCATAAACTAATCCCCTCAAACCTGGCCCATGGGCTTTAATACGCTAGCGTAAAGAGAGACAGAGACAGATCGGGAGAGACCGCTAGAGAGAGAGACCGCGAGAGAGAGAGAGAGAGAGAGAGAGAGAGAGAGAGAGAGAGAGAGAGAGAGAGAGAGAGAGAGAGAGAGAGAGAGAGAGAGAGAGAGAGAGAGAGAGAGAGAGAGACAGCTAGAGAGAGAGAGAGAGAGAGACAGCTAGAGAGAGAGAAAGACAGCTAGAGAGAGATCGGGAGAGACAGCTAGAGAGAGAGAGACAGAGAGACAGCTAGAGAGAGAGATAGAGAGACAGCTAGAGAGAGAGAGACAGATCGGGAGAGACAGCTAGAGAGAGACAGAGAGAGAGAGAGACAGAGAGACAGCTAGAGAGAGAGATAGAGAGACAGCTAGAGAGAGAGAGACAGATCGGGAGAGACAGCTAGAGAGAGACAGCTAGAGAGAGAGAGACAGATCGGGAGAGACAGCTAGAGAGAGAAGAGGGAGCTCTAGATAGTGTGAGTTGAGAGCTCCATGTCCTTTCCAACCCCCCCACAAAAAATTACTGCTGCTCCACATTCACTCCATTCATTATAATCACCATTTACCCAACACCCACCTAAAACCGCCAATTGTACCCAACACCCACCTAAAACCGCCATTTGTACCCAACACCCACCTAAAACCTCTTCAAGGAATACCTAGGATAGGATAAAGCAATCCTTCTGCCCCCCCCACCCCCCCCCCCTTAAAATATTTAGATGCACTATTGTAAAGCGGCTGTTCCACTGGATGTCATAAGGTGAATGCACCAATTTGTAAGTCGCTCTGGATAAGAGCGTCTGCTAAATGACTTAAATGTAAATGTAAATGTAAAACCGCCATTTACCCAACACCCACCTAAAACCGCCATTTACCCAACACCCACCTAAAACCGCCATTTACCCAACACCCACCTAAAACCGCCAATTACCCAACACCCACCTAAAACCGCCATTTACCCAACACCCACCTAAAACCGCCATTTACCCAACACCCACCTAAAACCGCCAATTACCCAACACCCACCTAAAACCGCCAATTACCCAACACCCACCTAAAACCGCCATTTGTACCCAACACCCACCTAAAACCGCCATTTGTACCCAACACCCACCTAAAACCGCCATTTACCCAACACCCACCTAAAACCGCCATTTACCCATCACCCACCTAAAACCGCCATTTACCCATCACCCACCTAAAACCGCCATTTACCCAACACCCACCTAAAACCGCCATTTACCCAACACCCACCTAAAACCGCCAATTACCCAACACCCACCTAAAACCGCCATTTACCCAACACCCACCTAAAACCGACATTTACCCAACACCCACCTAAAACCGCTATTTGTACCCAACACCCACCTAAAACCGCCATTTACCCAACACCCACCTAAAACCGCCAATTACCCAACACCCATCTATTTTTGTGACTACCTGGACATACGTTTGGTTTTGAAGTATTGAAACCAAACCATTTGGATTTGATTGAAAAGTATTTGAATAAACATGAAAAAAGGTGACTGTAAGAAGCGCTCATTATTTCAAATAGGCTACATGTCATATTAAACAGCATATAAACACTAAATAGGAGCCAGACAGGGAGTCTAAAAAGGAATGAAAATGAATGATTTAGGCTATACTTTTGAATTATTTCAAGGCTATAGCCTACAAAAGAAATACATTGTGAAGCATTTGCGAGTGACACACTAGGCTGGTAGGAACATAAAACGCTAAACCTTTAAAAATAACATCTCGCTATATTAAATCAGTATAGTCTATAAATTGCGCATATAGGCGGTGACTTACTTAGAATTAACTACAAATTAAACAAATTGACGTATTAGTGCCTTTGAATTCATTTTTAGCATTTATTTTTTAGAAACGCGTGTTCGCCCTGTGTGACTTCCGGGTCATGCGATGACACAGCAGAGAACATCCTCTCCACACTGGCAGAGCCACTGGGCATGAGAAACACCCTTTTGGCCACTCTTGCCAAGCAAATAACCCGAACAAAATGAAAGCTTCTTGAACGTGGGAATATGCCAGGCTTATTGGGACAAAAATCAATTAATGGCCCATTGTATAGATATAAGGAACAAAAATGAACGAAACCTTTAAGAGATCTGATTTTTAGTTTATAAATATTTTGCTACAATGGCACAGTTATCTACCCACCTCGTTCCTTTCTTTTAGCATGTCCACGTAGTAAGTATACCATGCTTTCGGTATACGTAGCAGCAGGTAGCCTAGTGGTTAGAGCGTTGGGCCAGTAACCGAAAGGTAGCTAGATTGAATCCCCGAGCTGACAAGGTAAAAATCTGTCGTTCTAAGGCAGTTCACCCACTGTTCCAAGGCCGTCATTGTAAATAAGAATTCGTTCTTAACTGACTTGCCTAGCTAAATAAAGGTTAAATAAAAATAAATACGTAACTTTTCAGATTCTTTAGTAGTGGACACTACATCACCACACCACACTCTTCTTTAGTTGTGGACACTACTTCACCACACTCCCTCTCTTCTTTAGTAGTGGACACTACATCACCACACCACACTCTTCTTTAGTTGTGGACACTACTTCACCACACTCCCTCTCTTCTTTAGTAGTGGACACTACATCCCCACACTCCCTCTCTTCTTTAGTAGTGGACACTACATCACCACACCACACTCTTCTTTAGTTGTGGACACTACATCACCACACTCCCTCTCTTCTTTAGTAGTGGACACTACATCACCACACTCCCTCTCTTCTTTAGTAGTGGACACTACATCACCACACTCCCTCTCTTCTTTAGTAGTGGACACTACATCACCACACTCCCTTTCTTCTTTAGTAGTGGACACTACATCACCACACTCCCTCTCTTCTTTAGTAGTGGACACTACATCACCACACCACACTCTTCTTTAGTTGTGGACACTACTTCACCACACTCCCTCTCTTCTTTAGTAGTGGACACTACATCACCACACTCCCTCTCTTCTTTAGTAGTGGACACTACATCACCACACTCCCTCTCTTCTTTAGTAGTGGACACTACATCACCACACTCCCTCTCTTCTTTAGTAGTGGACACTACATCACCACACTCCCTCTCTTCTTTAGTAGTGGACACTACATCACCACACTCCCTCTCTTCTTTAGTAGTGGACACCACATCACCACACTCTCTCTCTTCTTTAGTAGTGGACACTACACTCCCTCTCTTCTTTAGTAGTGGACACCACATCACCACACTCCCTCTCTTCTTTAGTAGTGGACACTACATCACCACACTCCCTCTCTTCTTTAGTAGTGGACACTACATCACCACACTCCCTCTCTTCTTTAGTAGTGGACACTACATCACCACACTCCCTCTCTTCTTTAGTAGTGGACACTACATCACCACACTCCCTCTCTTCTTTAGTAGTGGACACTACATCACCCCACTCCCTCTCTTCTTTAGTAGTGGACACTACATCACCACACTCCCTCTCTTCTTTAGTAGTGGACACTACATCACCACACTCCCTCTCTTCTTTAGTAGTGGACACTACATCACCCCACTCCCTCTCTTCTTTAGTAGTGGACATTACACTCCCTCTCTTCTTTAGTAGTGGACACTACACTCCCTCTCTTCTTTAGTAGTGGACACTACATCACCACACTCCCTCTCTTCTTTAGTCGTGGACACTACATCACCCCACTCCCTCTCTTCTTTAGTAGTGGACACTACATCACCACACTCCCTCTCTTCTTTAGTAGTGGACACTACATCACTACACTCCCTCTCTTCTTTAGTAGTGGACACTACATCCCCACACTCCCTCTCTTCTTTAGTCGTGGACACTACATCACCACGCTCCCTCTCTTCTTTAGTAGTGGACACTACATCACCACACTCCCTCTCTTCTTTAGTAGTGGACACTACATCACCACACTCCCTCTCTTCTTTAGTAGTGGACACTACATCACCACACTCCCTCTCTTCTTTAGTAGTGGACACTACATCACCACACTCCCTCTCTTCTTTAGTAGTGGACACTACATCACCACACTCCCTCTCTTCTTTAGTAGTGGACACTACACTCCCTCTCTTCTTTAGTAGTGGACATTACACTCCCTCTCTTCTTTAGTAGTGGACACTACATCACCACACTCCCTCTCTTCTTTAGTAGTGGACACTACATCACCACACTCCCTCTCTTCTTTAGTAGTGGACACTACATCACCACACTCCCTCTCTTCTTTAGTAGTGGACACTACATCACCACACTCCCTCTCTTCTTTAGTAGTGGACACTACATCACCACACTCCCTCTCTTCTTTAGTAGTGGACACTACATCACCACACTCCCTCTCCTGCTCTTGGTACTTATCTTTGTAAGCCACCTGTGTGATTTATCAGTTTCTTTACGAAAATATTCAACAAACGCCATGACAGTATCTAAATCAAGGGGCTATTAGCAGCACACTACAAATGCATGCTGGGCCGGGCATGACCTGAGCTGGTGTCGAGTGCGTTACTGGAGCGAAATTACAGCGGGCCAAAGGGCCGACGCTCCAGCCTTTGGGAATCTCGCTCCATACTCCAGTTAAATAGGGCAAGCTCCACTCCTCACTCTGCTCCAGCTCCACTCCACTCCAGCTCCCATACTCTGCTAGATAAAAGAGAAAAGAGAGAGAGAGAGAGAGAGAGGGCTGTCCGTCTCCACTGTGTCCTAGGCAATCCATGATGGCATTAGGAGCCACAAAGCCAATGTGTCGGCCATACTGTGTTGGCATCCAGGTACAGATGGGATCATGGCATCAGCATTAAGCAGGGCGGGAGAGGTTGAATAGTACGGTATTGATTCATCCAATCTCATCAGAATGTGGTGTTTAATCCGGGTAGCCTCTGAGAATAACATGGCCGAATACAATGATACGGTGACAGAGTTCATCAGGAAGTGTAGAGGAGATGTTGTTCCCACTGTGACTAGTAAAACCAACCCAAACCAGAAACCCGTGGATAGACGGCAGCATTCGCAGACAACTGAAAGCTCGAACCACCACATTTAACCATGGCAAGGTGACTGGGAATATGACAGAATACAAACAGTGTAGTTATTCCCTCCGTAAGGCAAATCAGACAGTCGCAATTCAACGGCTCAGAGATGAGACGTTTGTGGCAGGGTCTACAGACAATCACGGACTACAAAAGTGACAAGCTAAAACCCCTCCTTTGCCGGCTTTGAGGATAACACAGTGTCCACCGATCCCGGTCTGCTGTCCCCACTTGCTTCAAGATGTCCACCATTGTTCCTGTTCCCAAGAAAGCAAAGGTAACTGAACTAAATGACTGTCGCCCCGTAGCACTCACTTCTGTCATCATGAAGTGCTTTGAGAGACTAGTCAAGGATCATATCACCTCTACCTTACCTGACACTCTATACCCAGTTCAGTTTGCATACCGCCCCAATAGATCCAAGGAATGATATCCACCCTCTTCATCAGACCAGTAGACTGGAACCCTCTACCTTATAGAATGATATCCACCCTCTTCATCAGACCAGTAGACTGGAACCCTCTCTACCTTACAGAATGATATCCACCCTCTTCATCAGACCAGTAGACTGGAACCCTCTCTACCTTAAAGAATGATATCCACCCTCTTCATCAGACCAGTAGACTGGAACCCTCTACCTTATAGAATGATATCCACCCTCTTCATCAGACCAGTAGACTGGAACCCTCTCTACCGTACAGAATGATATCCACCCTCTTCATCAGACCAGTAGACTGGAACCCTCTCTACCTTACAGAATGATATCCACCCTCTTCATCAGACCAGTAGACTGGAACCCTCTCTACCTTACAGAATGATATCCACCCTCTTCATCAGACCAGTAGACTGGAACCCTCTCTACCTTACAGAATGATATCCACCCTCTTCATCAGATCAGTAGACTGGAACCCTCTCTACCTTACAGAATGATATCCACCCTCTTCATCAGACCAGTAGACTGGAACCCTCTCTACCTTACAGAATGATATCCGCCCTCTTCATCAGACCAGTAGACTGGAACCCTCTACTTACAGAATAATATCCACCCTCTTCATCAGACCAGTAGACTGGAACCCTCTACTTAACAGAATGATATCCGCCCTCTTCATCAGACCAGTAGACTGGAACCCTCTACTTAACAGAATGATATCCGCCCTCTTCATCAGACCAGTAGACTGGAACCCTCTCTACCGTACAGAATGATATCCACCCTCTTCATCAGACCAGTAGACTGGAACCCTCTCTACCTTACAGAATGATATCCACCCTCTTCATCAGACCAGTAGACTGGAACCCTCTACTTACAGAATGATATCCACCCTCTTCATCAGACCAGTAGACTGGAACCCTCTACTTACAGAATAATATCCACCCTCTTCATCAGACCAGTAGACTGAAACCCTCTCTACTTAACAGAATGATATCCACCCTCTTCATCAGACCAGTAGACTGGAACCCTCTACCTTATAGAATGATATCCACCCTCTTCATCAGACCAGTAGACTGGAACCCTCTCTACCTTACAGAATGATATCCACCCTCTTCATCAGACCAGTAGACTGGAACCCTCTCTACCTTACAGAATGATATCCACCCTCTTCATCAGACCAGTAGACTGGAACCCTCTACTTACAGAATGATATCCACCCTCTTCATCAGACCAGTAGACTGGAACCCTCTCTACCTTACAGAATGATATCCACCCTCTTCGTTTAGTTTGATAAATGACCTGTTACTAAGCAACATGCCCACTCAGCGTACTCACAGAGCATGGATGGATCTTGACAGTGTCCTAGCTTGCTGATTCAATAGTTACTAAGCTATACAGTACTATTCATCAATGAGGAGCCGCTAGGCTAGCTAGTAGCTATAGTAGTCAATGAGGAGGCGCTAGGCTAGCTCGTAGCACCAGGACTCAATGAGGAGGCGCTAGGCTAGCTAGTAGCTATAGTAGTCAATGAGGAGGCGCTAGACTAGCTCGTAGCACCAGGACTCATCAATGAGGAGGCGCTAGGCTAGCTCGTAGCACCGGGACTCATCAATGAGGAGGCGCTAGGCTAGCTCGTAGCACCAGGACTCAATGAGGAGGCGCTAGGCTAGCTCGTAGCACCAGGACTCAACGAGGAGGCGCTAGGCTAGCTAGTAGCTATAGTACTAAATGAGGAGGCGCGAGACTAGCTCGTAGCACCAGGACTCATCAATGAGGTAGCGCTAGGCTAGCTAGTAGCTACAGTACTCATCAACGAGGTGGCGCAAGGCTAGCTAGTAGCAACAGTACTCAACAACGAGGAGGTGCTAAGCTAGCTAGCGAGCTAGTAGCTACAGTACTCAATGAAGAGGCGCTATGCTAGCTACTTACCTGAGGTGAATCGAAAGGATACCGACCACTGAATTTGAAAAGCAACTGAAATTTCTCTCCTTCATAGAGCGTGCCCGTGGCTCCTTCCATATCTACAATCCATCTGGAAGACAAGACACAACAAATACCACATTAAATGATTATATATTACTGTATATTTGATTCTCCAATATAAACAAACAAGTGTGTGTGTGTTCATGTATGGTCTGGGTCGTAGGTCAATCAGAGATGGAGAGGATTGGTCCCTGGCCTTATCAACATGCCTGAGGATAATGCATTCACTTATTTCTCATTCTGACAGAAAGACCCAACGATAAAGCCCTGTCATGATGCGTCCTTATAGAAGACCCAACGATAAAGCCCTGTCATGATGCGTCCTTATAGAAGACCCAACGATAAAGCCCTGTCATGATGGGTCCTTATAGAAGACCCAACGATAAAGCCCTGTCATGATGCGTCCTTATAGAAGACCCAACGATAAAGCCCTGTCATGATGCGTCCTTATAGAAGACCCAACGATAAAGCCCTGTCATGATGCGTCCTTATAGAAGACCCAGTAGGAGTTAGACACCCGACCAGTCCAGTACAGCAGATCGTTCAGATGACCTCTGAGGATCAGGTCACGTCTGTCCAGTACAGCAGATCGTTCCGATGACCTCTGAGGATCAGGTCACGTCTGTCCAGTACAGCAGATCGTTCCGATGACCTCTGAGGATCAGGTCACGTCTGTCCAGTACAGCAGATCGTTCAGATGACCTCTGAGGATCAGGTCACGTCTGTCCAGTACAGCAGATCGTTCCGATGACCTCTGAGGATCAGGTCACGTCTGTCCAGTACAGCAGATCGTTCAGATGACCTCTGAGGATCAGGTCACGTCTGTCCCCTCCTCACCGTTTGTTGCCTCTCCCACAGGAGAGAGAGAGACACACACTCAGACAGAAACAGGGGTTCTGAACTCCCACAGTCCTTAGCGGTCCTCCCCAGTCAAACCAGATGATTTGTGGGACCAGGGCAGGCACTAGGCAGCAAACAGTGAGTGGACATTCTCTAGCTGCTTCCCCTCCCCCAACTCCTGTGTGTATGTCAGTGTCAAGTCTGGATGGGTGTAAAACACTATTTTCAGTGTGAACTCTGAATCAATACATTTTCGAAAGGGCATAACTTAAAAGACGACTTGGTTCATCATAGAGTTGGGATGACAAAATGAACCGAACATCTGTTTTTCAAAATTTGTAATAATTAATTAAAAATGAAAAGGCTGAAATGTCTTGAATCAATAAGTACTCAACCTCTTTGTTATGGCCTAAAGAAGCTCAGGGGTAAAAATGTGCTTAACAAGTCACATAATAAGTTGCATGGACTCTGTGTGCAATAAGTGTTTAATAACATATATATTTTTAAATGACTACCTCATTAGGGGCGGCAGGTAGCCTAGTGGTTAGAGTGTAGGGGTGGCAGGTAGCCTAGTGGTTAGAGTGTAGAGGTGGCAGGTAGCCTAGTGGTTAGAGTGTAGGGGCGGCAGGTAGCCTAGTGGTTAGAGTGTAGGGGTGGCAGGTAGCCTAGTGGTTAGAGTGTAGAGGTGGCAGGTAGCCTAGTGGTTAGAGTGTAGCGGTGGCAGGTAGCCTAGTGGTTAGAGTGTAGGGGTGGCAGGTAGCCTAGTGGTTAGAGTGTAGAGGTGGCAGGTAGCCTAGTGGTTAGAGTGTAGAGGTGGCAGGTAGCCTAGTGGTTAGAGTGTAGCGGTGGCAGGTAGCCTAGTGGTTAGAGTGTAGGGGTGGCAGGTAGCCTAGTGGTTAGAGTGTAGAGGTGGCAGGTAGTCTAGTGGTTAGAGTGTAGGGGTGGCAGGTAGCCTAGTGGTTAGAGTGTAGAGGTGGCAGGTAGCCTAGTGGTTAGAGTGTAGGGGTGGCAGGTAGCCTAGTGGTTAGAGTGTAGAGGTGGCGGGTATCCTAGTGGTTAGCGTGTAGAGGAGGCAGGTAGCCTAGTGGTTAGAGTGTAGTGGTGGCAGGTAGCCTAGTGGTTAGAGTGTAGAGGTGGCAGGTAGTCTAGTGGTTAGAGTGTAGAGGTGGCAGGTAGCCTAGTGGTTAGAGTGTAGGGGCGGCAGGTAGCCTAGTGGTTAGAGGTGGCAGGTAGCCTAGTGGTTAGAGTGTAGGGGTGGCAGGTAGCCTAGTGGTTAGAGTGTAGAGGTGGCAGGTAGCCTAGTGGTTAGAGCGTAGCGGTGGCAGGTAGCCTAGTGGTTAGAGCGTAGCGGTGGCAGGTAGCCTAGTGGTTAGAGTGTAGCGGTGGCAGGTAGCCTAGTGGTTAGAGTGTAGCGGTGGCAGGTAGCCTAGTGGTTAGAGTGTAGCGGTGGCAGGTAGCCTAGTGGTTAGAGTGTAGAGGTGGCAGGTAGCCTAGTGGTTAGAGTGTAGCGGTGGCAGGTAGCCTAGTGGTTAGAGTGTAGAGGCGGCAGGTAGCCTAGTGGTTAGAGTGTAGGGGCGGCAGGTAGCCTAGTGGTTAGAGTGTAGAGGTGGCAGGTAGCCTAGTGGTTAGAGTGTAGAGGTGGCAGGTAGCCTAGTGGTTAGAGTGTAGAGGTGGCAGGTAGTCTAGTGGTTAGAGTGTAGAGGTGGCAGGTAGCCTAGTGGTTAGAGTGAATGGGCGGCAGGTAGCCTAGTGGTTAGAGTGTAGAGGTGGCAGGTAGCCTAGTGGTTAGAGTGTAGAGGTGGCAGGTAGCCTAGTGGTTAGAGTGTAGAGTTGGCAGGTAGCCTAGTGGTTAGAGTGTAGAGGTGGCAGGTAGCCTAGTGGTTAGAGTGTAGGGGTGGCAGGTAGCCTAGTGGTTAGAGTGTACGGGCGGCAGGTAGTCTAGTGGTTAGAGTGTAGAGGTGGCAGGTAGCCTAGTGGTTAGAGTGTAGAGGTGGCAGGTAGCCTAGTGGTTAGAGTGTAGCGGTGGCAGGTAGCCTAGTGGTTAGAGTGTAGAGGTGGCGGGTATCCTAGTGGTTAGAGTGTAGAGGTGGCAGGTAACCTAGTGGTTAGAGTGTAGAGGTGGTAGGTAGCCTAGTGGTTAGAGTGTAGAGGCGGCAGGTAGCCTAGTGGTTAGAGTGTAGAGGTGGTAGGTAGCCTAGTGGTTAGAGTGTAGAGGTGGTAGGTAGCCTAGTGGTTAGAGTGTAGAGGCGGCAGGTAGCCTAGTGGTTAGAGTGTAGAGGTGGTAGGTAGCCTAGTGGTTAGAGGAGGCAGGTAGCCTAGTGGTTAGAGTGTAGAGGTGGCAGGTAGCCTAGTGGTTAGAGTGTAGTGGTGGCAGGTAGCCTAGTGGTTAGAGTGTAGAGGTGGCAGGTAGTCTAGTGGTTAGAGTGTAGAGGTGGCAGGTAGCCTAGTGGTTAGAGTGTAGAGGTGGCAGGTAGCCTAGTGGTTAGAGTGTAGAGGTGGCAGGTAGCCTAGTGGTTAGAGTGTAGAGGAGGCAGGTAGCCTAGTGGTTAGAGTGTAGAGGTGGCAGGTAGTCTAGTGGTTAGAGTGTAGAGGCGGCAGGTAGCCTAGTGGTTAGAGTGTAGAGGTGGTAGGTAGTCTAGTGGTTAGAGTGTAGAGGCGGCAGGTAGCCTAGTGGTTAGAGTGTAGAGGAGGCAGGTAGCCTAGTGGTTAGAGTGTAGAGGTGGCAGGTAGCCTAGTGGTTAGAGTGTAGCGGTGGCAGGTAGCCTAGTGGTTAGAGTGTAGAGGCGGCAGGTAGCCTAGTGGTTAGAGTGTAGAGGTGGCAGGTAGCCTAGTGGTTAGAGTGTAGGGGTGGCAGGTAGCCTAGTGGTTAGAGTGTACGGGCGGCAGGTAGTCTAGTGGTTAGAGTGTAGAGGTGGCAGGTAGCCTAGTGGTTAGAGTGTAGAGGTGGCAGGTAGCCTAGTGGTTAGAGTGTAGAGGTGGCAGGTAGCCTAGTGGTTAGAGTGTAGAGGTGGCAGGTAGCCTAGTGGTTAGAGTGTAGAGGAGGCAGGTAGCCTAGTGGTTAGAGTGTAGAGGTGGCAGGTAGTCTAGTGGTTAGAGTGTAGAGGCGGCAGGTAGCCTAGTGGTTAGAGTGTAGAGGCGGTAGGTAACCTAGTGGTTAGAGTGTAGAGGTGGCAGGTAGTCTAGTGGTTAGAGTGTAGAGGTGGCAGGTAGCCTAGTGGTTAGAGTGTAGAGGTGGCAGGTAGTCTAGTGGTTAGAGTGTAGAGGCGGCAGGTAGCCTAGTGGTTAGAGTGTAGAGGTGGCAGGTAGCCTAGTGGTTAGAGTGTAGAGGTGGCAGGTAGCCTAGTGGTTAGAGTGTAGAGGTGGCAGGTAGCCTAGTGGTTAGAGTGTAGCGGTGGCAGGTAGCCTAGTGGTTAGAGTGTAGAGGCGGCAGGTAGCCTAGTGGTTAGAGTGTAGGGGCGGCAGGTAGCCTAGTGGTTAGAGTGTAGAGGTGGCAGGTAGCCTAGTGGTTAGAGTGTAGAGGTGGCAGGTAGCCTAGTGGTTAGAGTGTAGAGGTGGCAGGTAGTCTAGTGGTTAGAGTGTAGAGGTGGCAGGTAGCCTAGTGGTTAGAGTGTAGAGGTGGCAGGTAGCCTAGTGGTTAGAGTGTAGAGGTGGCAGGTAGCCTAGTGGTTAGAGTGTAGAGGTGGCAGGTAGCCTAGTGGTTAGAGTGTAGAGGTGGCAGGTAGCCTAGTGGTTAGAGTGTAGAGGTGGCAGGTAGCCTAGTGGTTAGAGTGTAGAGGTGGCAGGTAACCTAGTGGTTAGAGTGTAGCGGTGGCAGGTAGCCTAGTGGTTAGAGTGTAGCGGTGGCAGGTAGCCTAGTGGTTAGAGTGTAGCGGTGGCAGGTAGCCTAGTGGTTAGAGTGTAGAGGTGGCAGGTAGCCTAGTGGTTAGAGTGTAGAGGTGGCAGGTAGCCTAGTGGTTAGAGTGTAGAGGTGGCAGGTAACCTAGTGGTTAGAGTGTAGAGGCGGCAGGTAGCCTAGTGGTTAGAGTGTAGAGGTGGTAGGTAGCCTAGTGGTTAGAGTGTAGAGGTGGCAGGTAGCCTAGTGGTTAGAGGGTAGGGGCGGTAGGTAGCCTAGTGGTTAGAGTGTAGAGGTGGCAGGTAGCCTAGTGGTTAGAGGGTAGGGGCGGTAGGTAACCTAGTGGTTAGAGTGTAGAGGTGGCAGGTAGTCTAGTGGTTAGAGTGTAGAGGTGGCAGGTAGCCTAGTGGTTAGAGTGTAGAGGTGGCAGGTAGTCTAGTGGTTAGAGTGTAGAGGCGGCAGGTAGCCTAGTGGTTAGAGTGTAGAGGTGGCAGGTAGCCTAGTGGTTAGAGGGTAGGGGCGGTAGGTAGCCTAGTGGTTAGAGTGTAGAGGAGGCAGGTAGTCTAGTGGTTAGAGTGTAGAGGTGGCAGGTAGTCTAGTGGTTAGAGTGTAGAGTTGGCAGGTAGCCTAGTGGTTAGAGTGTAGCGGTGGCAGGTAGCCTAGTGGTTAGACTATAGCGGTGGCAGGTAGCCTAGTGGTTAGAGTGTAGAGGTGGCAGGTAGCCTAGTGGTTAGAGTGTAGCGGTGGCAGGTAGCCTAGTGGTTAGAGTGTAGCGGTGGCAGGTAGCCTAGTGGTTAGAGTGTAGAGGTGGCAGGTAGCCTAGTGGTTAGAGTGTAGAGGTGGCAGGTAGCCTAGTGGTTAGAGTGTAGAGGAGGCAGGTAGCCTAGTGGTTAGAGTGTAGAGGTGGCAGGTAGCCTAGTGGTTAGAGTGTAGAGGTGGCAGGTAGCCTAGTGGTTAGAGTGTAGAGGTGGCAGGTAGCCTAGTGGTTAGAGTGTAGAGGTGGCAGGTAGCCTAGTGGTTAGAGTGTAGAGGTGGCAGGTAGCCTAGTGGTTAGAGTGTAGAGGTGGCAGGTAGCCTAGTGGTTAGAGTGTAGAGGTGGCAGGTAGCCTAGTGGTTAGAGTGTAGCGGTGGCAGGTAGTCTAGTGGTTAGAGTGTTGGGGTGGCAGGTAGCCTAGTGGTTAGAGTGTTGGGGTGGCAGGTAGCCTAGTGGCTAGAGTGTTGGGGTGGCAGGTAGCCTAGTGGCTAGAGTGTAGAGGTGGCAGGTAGCCTAGTGGTTAGTGTTGGGGTGGCAGGTAGCCTAGTGGTTAGAGTGTAGAGGTGGCAGGTAGCCTAGTGGTTAGAGTGTAGAGGTGGCAGGTAGCCTAGTGGTTAGAGTGTAGAGGCGGCAGGTAGCCTAGTGGTTAGAGGTGGCAGGTAGCCTAGTGGTTAGAGTGTAGTGGTGGCAGGTAGCCTAGTGGTTAGAGTGTAGAGGTGGCAGGTAGCCTAGTGGTTAGAGTGTAGAGGTGGCAGGTAGCCTAGTGGTTAGAGTGTAGAGGAGGCAGGTAGCCTAGTGGTTAGAGTGTAGAGGTGGCAGGTATTCTAGTGGTTAGAGTGTAGAGGTGGCAGGTAGCCTAGTGGTTAGAGTGTAGAGGTGGCAGGTAGCCTAGTGGTTAGAGTGTAGAGGTGGCAGGTAGCCTAGTGGTTAGAGTGTAGAGGTGGCAGGTAGCCTAGTGGTTAGAGTGTAGAGGTGGCAGGTAACCTACTGGTTAGAGTGTAGAGGTGGCAGGTAGTCTAGTGGTTAGAGTGTAGAGGTGGCAGGTAGCCTAGTGGTTAGAGTGTAGAGGTGGCAGGTAGCCTAGTGGTTAGAGTGTAGCGGCGGCAGGTAGCCTAGTGGTTAGAGTGTAGAGGCGGCAGGTAGCCTAGTGGTTAGAGTGTAGAGGCGGCAGGTAGCCTAGTGGTTAGAGTGTAGAGGTGGCAGGTAGCCTAGTGGTTAGAGTGTAGAGGTGGCAGGTAGCCTAGTGGTTAGAGTGTAGAGGTGGCAGGTAGCCTAGTGGTTAGAGTGTAGCGGTGGCAGGTAGCCTAGTGGTTAGAGTGTAGAGGTGGCAGGTAGTCTAGTGGTTAGAGTGTAGAGGCGGCAGGTAGCCTAGTGGTTAGAGTGTAGAGGTGGCAGGTAGCCAAGTGGTTAGAGTGTAGAGGTGGCAGGTAGCCTAGTGGTTAGAGTGTAGGGGCGGCAGGTAGCCTAGTGGTTAGAGTGTAGGGGCGGCAGGTAGCCTAGTGGTTAGAGTGTAGAGGTGGCAGGTAGCCTAGTGGTTAGAGTGTTGGGGTGGCAGGTAGCCTAGTGGCTAGAGTGTTGGGGTGGCAGGTAGCCTAGTGGCTAGAGTGTAGAGGTGGCAGGTAGCCTAGTGGTTAGAGTGTAGA
The DNA here is from genome assembly GCF_029448725.1 of Salvelinus fontinalis. NCBI lineage: Eukaryota > Metazoa > Chordata > Actinopteri > Salmoniformes > Salmonidae > Salvelinus > Salvelinus fontinalis. The sequence goes on from NC_074689.1 coordinate 38,508,612, forward strand.
GGCGGCAGGTAGCCTAGTGGTTAGAGGTGGCAGGTAGCCTAGTGGTTAGAGTGTAGTGGTGGCAGGTAGCCTAGTGGTTAGAGTGTAGAGGTGGCAGGTAGCCTAGTGGTTAGAGTGTAGAGGTGGCAGGTAGCCTAGTGGTTAGAGTGTAGAGGAGGCAGGTAGCCTAGTGGTTAGAGTGTAGAGGTGGCAGGTAGCCTAGTGGTTAGAGTGTAGAGGTGGCAGGTAGCCTAGTGGTTAGAGTGTAGAGGTGGCAGGTAGCCTAGTGGTTAGAGTGTAGAGGTGGCAGGTAGGCTAGTGGTTAGAGTGTAGAGGTGGCAGGTAGCCTAGTGGTTAGGATTGTAGAGGTGGCAGGTAACCTACTGGTTAGAGTGTAGAGGTGGCAGGTAGTCTAGTGGTTAGAGTGTAGAGGTGGCAGATAGCCTAGTGGTTAGAGTGTAGAGGTGGCAGGTAGCCTAGTGGTTAGGGTGTAGCGGTGGCAGGTAGCCTAGTGGTTAGAGTGTAGAGGCAGCAGGTAGCCTAGTGGTTAGAGCGTTGGGCCAGTAACCAAAAGGTTGCTAGATCGAATCCCTGAGCTGACGAGGTAAACATCTGTCGTTCTAAGGCCGTCATTGTAAATAAGAATTCGTTCTTAACTGACTTGCCTGGTTAAATAAAGGTTAAATTAAAAATAAAAATAAATCTCGGTACCCCACACATACAATTATCTGTAAGGTCCCTCAGTCGAGTAGTGAATTTCAAAACACCGATTCAACCAAAGACCAGGGAGGTTTGTCAATGCCTCGTAAAAAAAGGGCACCAATTGGTAGATGGGTAAAACTAAAATAAAAAAAAGCAGACATTGAATATCCCTTTGAGCACGGTGAAGTTAGTCACTACAAAGATACAGGCGTCCTTCATAACTCAGTTACCGGAGAGGAAGGAAACTGGCTCAGGGATTTCACCATGAGGCCAATGGTGACTTTAAAACAGTTACCGAGTTTAATGGCTGTGACGGGAGAAAACTGAGGATGGATCAACAACTCTGTAGTTACTCCACAATACTAACATAATTAACAGAGTGAAAAGTAAGAAGCTTGCGCAGAATTAAAATATTCCAAAACATGCATCCTGTTTACAACAAAGCACTAAAGTAATAACACTGCAAAAAAACGTGGCAAAGTAATTCACCTGAATACAAAGTGCAAATCCAACACAACACATTACTGAGTACCACTTGACACATTTTCTCAGCATAGTGGCGTCTGCATCATGTTATGGGTATGCTTGTAATCGCTAAGGACTGGGGAGTTTTTCAGGACAAAAAATAAATGGACCACAGGCAAAATCCTAGAGTAAAACCTGGTTGTCTGCTTTCCACCAGACACAGAGATTAATTCACCTTTCAGCAGGACAATAACCTAAAACGCGTTTCCAAGAGTCCAATGGTGGCAAGCTTTCCACCACTCCAGCCGACACTTGGCATTGCGCATGGTGATATTAGGCTTGTGTGCAGCTGCTCAGCCATGGAAACCCATATCATGAAGCTCCCGACGAACAATTATTGTGCTGACGTTGCTTCCAGAGGCAGTTTGGAACTCGGTAGTGAGTGTTGCAGCCAAGGGCAGACAATTATTACACACAACATGCTGAAGGGGTGTCCACATAACTTTGTATATATAGTATACATTACTTAATCTGTTGTTAAATGTGTGAAATTAGTTTAGAAATAGTTTAGGTTCAGTTTTGAGTGGGAGACTGAGCAGAGCAGGTCCTAGTGTCGGGAGACTGAGCAGAGCAGGCCCTAGTGTCGGGAGACTGAGCAGAGCAGGCCCTAGTGTCGGGAGACTGAGCAGAGCAGGCCCTAGTGTCGGGAGACTGAGCAGAGCAGGCCCTAGTGTCGGGAGACTGAGCAGAGCTGGCCCTAGTGTCGGGAGACTGAGCAGAGCAGGCCCTAGTGTCGGGAGACAGAGCAGAGCAGGCCCTAGTGTCGGGAGACTGAGCAGAGCAGACCCTAGTGTCGGGAGACTGAGCAGAGCAGGCCCTAGTGTCGGGAGACTGAGCAGAGCTGGCCCTAGTGTCGGGAGACTGAGCAGAGCTGGCCCTAGTGTCGGGAGACTGAGCGGAGCAGGCCCTAGTGTCGGGAGACTGAGCGGAGCTGGCCCTAATGTCGGGAGACTGATCAGAGCAGGCCCTAGTGTCGGAGACTGAGCAGAGCTGGCCCTAGTGTCGGGAGACTGATCAGAGCAGGCGCTAGTGTCGGGAGACTGATCAGAGCTGGCCCTAGTGTCGGGAGACTGATCAGAGCTGGCCCTAGTGTCGGGAGACTGAGCAGAGCAGGCCCTAGTGTCGGGAGACTGAGCAGAGCTGGCGCTAGTGTCGGGAGACTGATCAGAGCAGGCCCTAGTGTCGGGAGACTGATCAGAGCAGGCCCTAGTGTCGGGAGACTGATCAGAGCAGGCCCTAGTGTCGGGAGACTGAGCAGAGCTGGCCCTAGTGTCGGGAGACTGAGCAGAGCAGGCCCTAGTGTCGGGAGACTGAGCCGAGCTGGCCCTAGTGTCGGGAGACTGAGCAGAGCTGGCCCTAGTGTCGGGAGACTGAGCAGACCAGGCCCTAGTGTCGGGAGACTGATCAGAGCAGGCCCTAGTGTCAGGAGACTGATCAGAGCAGGCCCTAGTGTCGGGAGACTGATCAGAGCAGGCCCTAGTGTCGGGAGACTGAGCAGAGCAGGCCCTAGTGTCGGGAGACTGATCAGAGCAGGCCCTAGTGTCGGGAGACTGAGCAGAGCAGGCCCTAGTAGGGAAAATCATAAAACTGGTTATAACTCCAGTTCTCTTTGTGATATTAAGGTTTCTAACAATGGCAGAGTAATAAAGAAAAAAAATGAATAAGCAGAAAATGACGACTTAAGCAGTTCTTGTGTTAACAATATTTTATCATTGTATTGGTTGGTATTAAGGAGCAAAATAGTTACGAAATGACTGCTCTTCCATCAACAACAGATCCTAAACGCTAACACGCACGCTGAGATGCCGAGTATAACTGGACACGGGCCTGATACTTCACTCTGTCACATGGCAATGCATTGATTTGGTTTTGATGCTGTCGTTTATTGAGAAAGACACTCAAAATGTTATAATCTCCGTATCAGACAAGGACGGCTGTTACACAATCCCCCCCCCCCCCAAAATGACATCATATGGAACAAAACCAAACAGTATGCTGCTTGTGTCTTTCAGTCAAGTCTGTGAATAAATCAAAATTAAATCGTCATAGTAACCATTACACAACAGAGAAAAACACTCCGCCAGGCACGCAGAGTATTGTCAAGCTGAAGCTCTACTAGCAAAGCCACACCCCGGGCCGTACCGCCCTAACATCAAGGATAAGATCCAACTCAACAGGTTCTGGAAGGTTCTCATTCCAGTGACTCATGCCATTCCTGACAGACAGAGATCTGGGGTGTATTCATTGTTGCAATGCACATCGTAGCAAAACGTTTTGCAATGAAAATAAAGAGTTTCTATTGGATAAATTCAGGTAGGTAGGAGAGGAGAGGAGAGCGTGTTTCCTTATGCAAGGAAGAACAGCTGAAACTACTACTGAGCTCATTCTGCTCAGCAGCATTCAGTCTATCCACTTCTGCATGTGTCATTAAGCAGACTCTAATCCAGGGCCACTACAGTAGTGAGTCATTTAGCAGACTATCTTATCCAGAGCCACTACAGTAGTGAGTCATTTAGCAGACTCTCTTATCCAGAGACACTACAGTAGTGAGTCATTTAGCAGACTCTCTGATCCAGAGCCACTACAGTAGTGAGTCATTTAGCAGACTCTCTGATCCAGAGCCTCTACAGTAGTGAGTCATTTAGCAGACTCTCTGATCCAGAGCCACTACAGTAGTGAGTCATTTAACAGACTCTCTGATCCAGAGCCACTACAGTAGTGAGTCATTTAACAGACTCTCTGATCCAGAGCCACTACAGTAGTGAGTCATTTAGCAGACTCTCTTATCCAGAGCCACTACAGTAGTGAGTCATTTAGCAGACTCTCTTATCCAGAGCCACTACAGTAGTGAGTCATTTAGCAGACTCTCTTATCCAGAGCCACTACAGTAGTGAGTCATTTAGCAGACTCTCTTATCCAGAGCCACTACAGTAGTGAGTCATTTAGCAGACTCTCTTATCCAGACACTCTACAGTAGTGAGTCATTTAGCAGACTCTCTGATCCAGAGACACTACAGTAGTGAATCATTTAGCAGACTCTCTTATCCAGAGCCACTAATAGTAGTGAGTCATTTAGCAGACTCTCTGATCCAGAGCCACTACAGTAGTGAGTCATTTAACAGACTCTCTGATCCAGAGCCACTACAGTAGTGAGTCATTTAACAGACTCTCTGATCCAGAGCCACTACAGTAGTGAGTCATTTAGCAGACTCTCTTATCCAGAGCCACTACAGTAGTGAGTCATTTAGCAGACTCTCTTATCCAGAGCCACTACAGTAGTGAGTCATTTAGCAGACTCTCTTATCCAGAGCCACTACAGTAGTGAGTCATTTAGCAGACTCTCTAATCCAGAGACACTACAGTAGTGAGTCATTTAACAGACTCTCTTATCTAGAGCCACTACAGTAGTGAGTCATTTAGCAGACTCTCTTATCCAGACACTCTACAGTAGGGAGTCATTTAACAGACTCTCTGATTCGGAGATACTACAGTAGTGAATCATTTAGCAGACTCTCTTATCCAGAGCCACTACAGTAGTGAGTCATTTAGCAGACTCTCTGATCCAGAGATACTACAGTAGTGAATCATTTAGCAGACTCTTATTCAGAGATACTACAGTAGTGAGTCATTTAGCAGACTCTCTAATCCAGAGACACTACAGTAGTGAGTCATTTAACAGACTCTCTGATTCGGAGATACTACAGTAGTGAATCATTTAGCAGACTCTCTTATCCAGAGCCACTACAGTAGTGAGTCATTTAGCAGACTCTCTGATCCAGAGATACTACAGTAGTGAATCATTTAGCAGACTCTTATCCAGAGCCACTACAGCAGTGAGTCATTTAACAGACTCTCTGATCCAGAACCACTACAGCAGTGAGTCATTTAACAGACTCTCTGATCCAGAGCCACTACAGTAGTGAATCATTTAGCAGACTCTTATCCAGAGACACTACAGTAGTGAGTCATTTAACAGACTCTCTTATCCAGAGGCACTACAGTAATGAGTCATACATTTTCTTACTAGTCCCCCATGGGAATCGAACCCACAACTGTTCAGTTCACATCCTCATTCCTCGCTAGTTTCAGAAAAGAGAATTCTAATATCCCAAAACTCTGCTTAAACTAGAAAATAAGTCTAAACTACATGACGAGTGATGCAAGTTAGCAACGGCGCTAATCCAATGAATCTGTTATATTTTCCTAAAGCTTCCCCATGGAATTATTAGGTTGTCCTAACCTGGATATCGTCAACCTAATTTCCTCAGTACACACCATCGCTTTATAAACACAATAACATAACACCACATTTGGTTAGGCTACAATATTTCTCACATTTGAATGAATCGGGACGACGGCCACAATCAAGAGTAGAGGGATAATGCCTATTCAAGCCCTTGTACGGCTAAATCACCAGACTGCACGAGGAAACACCGTCACCGCATGTCTGCCTTACACCGTCACGTCCGCCTTACACCGTCACGTCCGCCTTACACCGTCACGTCCGCCTTACACCGTCACGTCCGCCTTACACCGTCACGTCCGCCTTACACCGTCACGTCCGCCTTACACCGTCACGTCCGCCTTACACCGTCACGTCCGCCTTACACCGTCACGTCCGCCTTACACCGTCACGTCCGCCTTACACCGTCACGTCCGCCTTACACCGTCACCGCACGTCCGCTTACACCGTCACGTCCGCCTTACACCGTCACGTCCGCCTTACACCGTCACGTCCGCCTTACACCGTCACGTCCGCCTTACACCGTCACGTCCGCCTTACACCGTCACGTCCGCCTTACACCGTCACCGCATGTCCGCCTTACACCGTCACGTCCGCCTTACACCGTCAAATCCGCCTTACAGCGTCACCGCACGTCCGCCTTACACCGTCACGTCCGCCTTACACCGCACGTCCGCCTTACACCGCACGTCCGCCTTACACCGTCACGTCCGCCTTACACCGTCACGTCCGCCTTACACCGTCACGTCCGCCTTACACCGTCACGTCCGCCTTACACCGTCACGTCCGCCTTACACCGTCACGTCCGCCTTACACCGTCACGTCCGCCTTACACCGTCACGTCCGCCTTACACCGTCACGTCCGCCTTACACCGTCACGTCCGCCTTACACCGTCACGTCCGCCTTACACCGTCACGTCCGCCTTACACCGTCACGTCCGCCTTACACCGTCACGTCCGCCTTACACCGTCACGTCCGCCTTACACCGTCACGTCCGCCTTACACCGTCACGTCCGCCTTACACCGTCACGTCCGCCTTACACCGTCACGTCCGCCTTACACCGTCACGTCCGCCTTACACCGTCACGTCCGCCTTACACCGTCACGTCCGCCTTACACCGTCACGTCCGCCTTACACCGTCACGTCCGCCTTACACCGTCACGTCCGCCTTACACCGTCACGTCCGCCTTACACCGTCACGTCCGCCTTACACCGTCACGTCCGCCTTACACCGTCACCGCATGTCCGCCTTACACCGTCACGTCCGCCTTACACCGTCAAATCCGCCTTACAGCGTCACCGCACGTCCGCCTTACACCGTCACGTCCGCCTTACACCGCACGTCCGCCTTACACCGCACGTCCGCCTTACACCGTCACGTCCGCCTTACACCGTCACGTCCGCCTTACACCGTCACGTCCGCCTTACACCGTCACGTCCGCCTTACACCGTCACGTCCGCCTTACACCGTCACCGCATGTCCGCCTTACACCGTCACCGCATGTCCGCCTTACACCGTCACGTCCGCCTTACACCGTCACGTCCGCCTTACACCGTCACGTCCGCCTTACACCGTCACGTCCGCCTTACACCGTCACGTCCGCCTTACACCGTCACGTCCGCCTTACACCGTCACGTCCGCCTTACACCGTCACGTCCGCCTTACACCGTCACGTCCGCCTTACACCGTCACGTCCGCCTTACACCGTCACGTCCGCCTTACACCGTCACGTCCGCCTTACACCGTCACGTCCGCCTTACACCGTCACGTCCGCCTTACACCGTCACCGCATGTCTGCATTACACCGTCACCGCATGTCTACATTACACCGTCACCGCATGTCTACATTACACCGTCACCGCATGTCTGCATTACACCGTCACCGCATGTCTGCATTACACCGTCACCGCATGTCTACATTACACCGTCACCGCATGTCCGCCTTACACCGTCACGTCCGCCTTACACCGTCACGTCCGCCTTACACCGTCACGTCCGCCTTACACCGTCACGTCCGCCTTACACCGTCACCGCATGTCCGCCTTACACCGCATGTCCGCATTACACCGTCACCGTCACGTCCGCCTCACACCGTCACCGCATGTCCGCATTACACCGTCACCGTCACGTCCGCCTCACACCGTCACCGCATGTCCGCCTTACACCGCATGTCCGCATTACACCGTCACCGTCACGTCCGCCTCACACCGTCACCGCACGTCCGCCTCACACCGTCACCGCATGTCTGCATTACACCGTCACCGCATGTCCGCATTACACCGTCACCGCATGTCTGCATTACACCGTCACCGCATGTCTGCATTACACCGTCACCGCATGTCTGCATTACACCGTCACCGCATGTCTGCCTCACACCGTCACCGCATGTCTGCATTACACCGTCACCGCATGTCCGCATTACACCGTCACCGCATGTCTGCATTACACCGTCACCGCATGTCCGCCTTACACCGTCACCGCATGTCCGCATTACACCGTCACCGCATGTCTGCATTACACCGTCACCGCATGTCTGCATTACACCGTCACCGCATGTCCGCATTACACCGTCACCGCATGTCCGCCTCACACCGTCACCGCATGTCCGCATTACACCGTCACCGCATGTCTGCATCACACCGTCACCGCATGTCTGCATTACACCGTCACCGCATGTCCGCATTACACCGTCACCGCATGTCTGCATTACACCGTCACCGCATGTCCGCCTTACACCGTCACCGCATGTCCGCATTACACCGTCACGTCCGCCTTACACCGTCACGTCCGCCTTACACCGTCACGTCCGCCTTACACCGTCACCGCATGTCTGCATTACACCGTCACCGCATGTCTACATTACACCGTCACCGCATGTCCGCCTTACACCGTCACCGCATGTCCGCATTACACCGTCACCGCATGTCCGCATTACACCGTCACCGCATGTCCGCCTCACACCGTCACCGCATGTCCGCATTACACCGTCACCGCACGTCCGCCTCACACCGTCACCGCATGTCCGCATTACACCGTCACCGCATGTCTGCATTACACCGTCACCGCATGTCTGCATTACACCGTCACCGCATGTCTGCATTACACCGTCACCGCATGTCCGCCTCACACCGTCACCGCATGTCCGCATTACACCGTCACCGCACGTCCGCCTTACACCGTCACCGCATGTCTGCATTACACCGTCACCGCACGTCCGCATTACACCGTCACCGCACGTCCGCATTACACCGTCACCGCATGTCTGCATTACACCGTCACCGCATGTCTGCCTTACACCGTCACCGCATGTCTGCATTACACCGTCACCGCACGTCCGCCTCACACCGTCACCGCATGTCCGCATTACACCGTCACCGCATGTCCGCATTACACCGTCACCGCATGTCTGCATTACACCGTCACCGCATGTCTGCATTACACCGTCACCGCATGTCTGCATTACACCGTCACCGCATGTCTGCCTTACACCGTCACCGCATGTCTGCATTACACCGTCACCGCATGTCTGCATTACACCGTCACCGCATGTCTACACTACAGCGTTACACTACCCTCGCACCAAACTGTTAATCTACCCTGACACACTACCCTCACTACACTGGACACTACCCTCACTACACTGTTACACTACCCTCACTACACTGTCACACTACCCTCACTACACTGTTACACTACCCTCACTACACTGGACACTACCCTCACTACACTGTCACACTACCCTCACTACACTGTCACACTACCCTCACTACACTGTCACACTACCCTCACTACACTGTTACACTACCCTCACTACACTGTTACACTACCCTCACTACACTGTTACACTACCCTCACTACACTGTTACACTACCCTCACTACACTGTTACACTACCCTCTCTACACTACCCTGACACCACACTGTTAATCTACCCTGACAAACTACCCTACCATGACACACTTACCCTACCCTGTTACACTACCCTCACTACACTGTTACACTACCCTGTTACACTGTCACACTACCCTCACTACACTGTTACACTACCCTCACTACACTGTTACACTACCCTCACACTACACCGTTACACTACCCTCACCACACTGTTAATCTACCCTGTTACACTACCCTCACATCACACTGTTACACTACCCTCACATCACACTGTTACACTACCCTCACATCACACTGTTACACTACCCTCACATCACACTGTTACACTACCCTGACACTACACTGTTACACTACCCTCACATCACACTGTTACACTACCCTGACACTACACTGTTAATCTACCCTTTATGTGCTTTATGTCGTGTTCATGTGCTACCCTACCATGACACACTTATCCTACCCTGTTACACTACCCTGACACTACACTGTTACACTACCCTCACATCACACTGTTACACTACCCTGACACTACACTGTTAATCTACCCTTTATGTGCTTTATGTCGTGTTCATGTGCTACCCTACCATGACACACTTATCCTACCCTGTTACACTACCCTGACACTACACTGTTACACTACCCTCACATCACACTGTTACACTACCCTGACACTACACTGTTAATCTACCCTTTATGTGCTTTATGTCGTGTTCATGTGCTACCCTACCATGACACACTTATCCTACCCTGTTACACTACCCTCATATCACACTGTTACACTACCCTCACATCACACTGTTACACTACCCTCACATCACACTGTTACACTACCCTCACTACACTGTTACACTACCCTCACTACACTGTTACACTACCCTCACTACACTGTTACACTACCCTCACTATACTGTTACACTACCCTCACTACACTGTTAATCTACCCTCACTATACTGTTACACTACCCTCACTACACTGTTAATCTACCCTGGCACACTGCCCTCACTACACTGTTACACTACCCTGTTACACTGTCACACTACCCTCACTACACTGTTACACTACCCTCACTACACTGTTACACTACCCTCACTACACTGTTACACTACCCTCACTACACTACCCTACCATGACACACTGTTACCCTACCCTGTTACACTACCCTCACTACACTGTTACACTACCCTCACTACACTGTTACACTACCCTCACTATACTGTTACACTACCCTCACTACACTGTTAATCTACCCTCACTATACTGTTACACTACCCTCACTACACTGTTAATCTACCCTGGCACACTGCCCTCACTACACTGTTACACTACCCTGTTACACTGTCACACTACCCTCACTACACTGTTACACTACCCTCACTACACTGTTACACTACCCTCACTACACTGTTACACTACCCTCACTACACTACCCTACCATGACACACTGTTACCCTATCCTGTTACACTACCCTCACTACACTGTTACACTACCCTCACTACACTGTTACACTACCCTCATTACACTGTTACACTACCCTCATTACACTGTTACACTACCCTCACTACACTGTTACACTACCCTCACTACACTACCCTACCATGACACACTGTTACCCTATCCTGTTACACTACCCTCATTACACTGTTACACTACCCTCACTACACTGTTACACTACCCTCACTACACTACCCTACCATGACACACTGTTACCCTATCCTGTTACACTACCCTCACTACACTGTTACACTACCCTCACTACACTGTTACACTACCCTCACTACACTGTTACACTACCCTCACTACACTACCCTACCATGACACACTGTTACCCTATCCTGTTACACTACCCTCATTACACTGTTACACTACCCTCACTACACTGTTACACTACCCACACTACACTGTTACACTACCCTCACATCACACTGTCACACTACCCTCACATCACACTGTCACACTACCCTCACTACACTGTTACACTACCCTCACATCACACTGTTACACTACCCTCACTACACTGTTACACTACCCTCACATCACACTGTTACACTACCCTCACATCACACTGTCACACTACCCTCACTACACTGTTACACTACCCTCACTACACTGTTACACTACCCTCACTACACTGTTACACTACCCTCACTACACTGTTACACTACCCACACTACACTGTTACACTACCCACACTACCCTGTTACACTACCCTCACTACACTGTTACACTACCCACACCATTATCCTACCCTGACACACTACCCTACCATGACACACTGTTACCCTACCCTGTTACACTACCCTCACTACACTGTTACACTACCCTCACACTACACCGTTACACTACCCTCACTACACTGTCACACTACCCTCACACTACACTGTTACACTACCCTCACTATACTGTTACACTACCCTCACACTACACCGTTACACTACCCTCACTATACTGTTACACTACCCTCACACTACACTGTTACACTACCCTCACTATACTGTTACACTACCCTCACTACACTGTTACACTACCCACACCATTATCCTACCCTGACACACTACCCTACACTGTTACACTACCCTCACTACACTGTTACACTACCCTCACTACACTGTTACACTACCCTCACACTACACCGTTACACTACCCTGACACTACACTGTTAATCTACCCTTTATGTGCTTTATGTCGTGTTCATGTGCTAGTCGGAACTAGGAAATGTCCAACTTGCTAACTGGTTGAACGCGGTACGTGTATAACTACAACCAGTAAGCAAGTCTGACATGTCCGAGTTTCCTAGTTCCGACTAGCATGTGAATGCGACAATAGCTAGAGTACCAGTCAGTGGGTCTGGGATGACCTTGTTTGATCCACAGCCCAGCAGCATGGCCGTGGCTAGAGAGGCAGTCAGCTTCCTTATCTCTGGGTGTATCTGAAGAAGACGTTAGACTTTGTCACTATTAAAAAACAACTTTAATGAGCAAGCCTTCCTTCATGACCTGGCCTCTGTAAATTGGTATAGAATCAGCTTGATCCCCTCTGTCATAGACGCTTGATAAAACACTTTAATGAGCAAGCCTTCCTTCATGACCTGGCCTCTGTAAAATGGTATAGAATCAGCTTGATCCCCTCTGTCATAGACGCTTGATAAAACACTTTAATGAGCAAGCCTTCCTTCATGACATGGCCTCTGTAAAATGGTATAGAATCAGCTTGGACCTTGTTTTTTATATATTTTCAGTGGTATTGTTAACAAACACGCCCCCATAAAGAAAATGAGAATTAAAAACAGGTTCAGCCCCTGGTTCGACCGTGATCTGGCAGAGTTACTCCACCTCAAGAATTGCATTTGGCAAAAGGCTCGGCATACGCATACTCAGGCTGACTGGCTCGTGCAGTCAGGCTATCCGGAAGGCTAAAGTTAGTTAGTTACTTTAATGAGCAGTTCTCTCTCTGTGGGTCTAACCCCGAGAAGTTCTGGAAAACGGTTAAAGACCTGGAGAATAAACCCTCCTCCTCACAGCTGCCCATGTCCCTTAATGATGATGTGGTTGTTACTGACTAGAAGCACATGGCTGAGCTCTTTAATCACCACTTCATTAATTCAGGATTCCTATTTGACTCAGCCATGCCTCCTTGCCCGTCCACCATTTCCTCATCTCCCACCCCTTCTAATGCGACTATCCCCGATGCTTCTCCCTATTTTCCCCCTGCCCTGCTACAAAGTTTCTCCCTGCAGGCGGTCACTGAGTCCGAGGTGCTAAAGGAGCTCCTTAAACTTGACCCCAAAAAAACATCTAGGTCAGATGGTTTAGACCCTTTCTTCTTTAAGGTTGCTGCCCCTATCATCACCAAGCCTATCTCTGACTTTTATAACCTGTCTCTCCTCTCTGGGGAGGTTCCCATTGCTTGGAAGGCAGCCACAGTGCATCCTTTATTTAACTGACTTGCCTAGTTAAATAAAAAATAACAATTGTTGTCTCTACCTTCTTGCCCTTTGTGCTGTTGTCTGTGTCCAATAATGTTTGTACCATGTTTTGCGCTGCTGCCATGTTATGTTGTTGTCATATGTTGTTACCATGCTGTGTTGTCGTCTTAGGTCTCTCTTTATGTAGTGTTGTGTTGTCTCTCTTGTCGTGATGTCTGTTTTGACCTATTTTTAATTGTATTTTTAATCCCAGCCCCCGTCCCCGCAGGAGGCCTTTTGCCTTTTGGTAGGCCGTCAATGTAAATAAGAATTTGTGCTTAACTGTCCTCCCTTGTTAAATAGCTTTTTAAAATGTATCTAACCACCTGTACCTGGGATTTGTGTACTGTGTTATCTTCTATACATGATGGATCCATACCGACGCCCCTGAGTACTGAGCAGGTACTTGGTGTGTACTGTGTTATCTTCTATACATGATGGATCCATACCGACACCCCTGAGTACTGAGCAGGTACTTGGTGTGTACTGTGTTATCTTCTATACATGATGGATCCATACCGACGCCCCTGAGTACTGAGCAGGTACTTGGTGTGTGTTCATCTTCTTCACAATGAAATGAGCCAGTGGGAAATGTTACAGATCTGTGCAAAAAAGCAAGACATGCATATCCACACTAGGACACATAAGAGTCAGCAAGCTGACGTACACTCACTGTGTGATTGTGTTCTGTACACTTTTCTCATTGAGCGTCATTCCAGGGGGCGGATCATTTTGCAAAGCCATTAGTTCCTTTTGTAGCCTTTTCTGTAAGAGAAGAAAGAACATGTTTAAACTGTAGCCAGATTATAATATTGGGAAATCCAATTTCAGATTATCATTAAAAAAAAATGTTTAAAACTGTACACATGAAACGTGTAGCTAAACTGATGTAACAAATCTCCAAAGACCTGTCAGTGCTCATAGACTAGACTAGATACAAATCAAGCCGGCTGGATGTGTCGTAATATCCTCTAGCTTGGAGAGTGGGTGCTAAATAAAAGCCTGTAGCTTCCCAGTTCATATGACGACATTTTGTGGCGTTCCTGTTTCTGTTGGCGTTTGTTTTACCTTAGTTCTACATTTCTCGAAAGGGGCTTATTTAAGATGGTGAGGAAAGCCCTTTTAAAAGAATAACCAGGCAACCTCTACTGACGGGATGAGGTCAATATCCTTCCAGGATACCCGGGCCAGGTTGATTAGAAAAGGCCTGCTCGCTGAAGTGTTTTAGGGTGCGTTTGAAAGTGATGAGGGGTGGTCGTTTGACCGCGGATCCATTGCGGACGCAGGCAATGAGGCAGTGATCACTGAGATCCTGGTTGAAGACAGCAGAGGTGTATTTAGAGGGCAGGTTGGTCAGGATGATATCTATGAGGGTGCCCATGTTTACGGATTTAGGGTTGTACCTGGTAGGTTCCTTGATAATTTGTGTGAGATTGAGAGCATCTAACTTAGATTGTAGGACGGCCGGGATGTTAAGCATATCCCAGTTTAGGTCCCCTAACAGTACAAACTTTGAAGATAAATGGGGGAAATTAATTCACATATGGTGTCCAGGGCACAGCTGGGAGCTGAGGGGGGTCTATAACAAGCGGCAACAGTGAGAGACTTATTTCTGGAAAGGTGGATTTTTAAAAATAGATGCTCGAACTGTTTGGGTACAGACCTGGATAGTATGACAGAACTCTGCAGGATATCTCTACAGTAGATTGCAACTCAACCCGCTTTTGCAGTTCTATCTTGGTGGACAATGTTGTGGTTGGAAATTTCCGAATTTTTGGTGGCCTTCCTAAGCCAGGATTCAGACAAGGTTAGGATATCAGGGTTGGCAGAGTGTGCTAAAGGTGTGAATAAAACAAACTTAGGGAGGAAGCTTCTGATGTTAACATATATGAAACCAAGGCTTTTACAGTTACCAAAGTCAACAAATGAGAGCACCTGGGTAATAGGAGTGGAATTAGGGGCTACAGGGCCTGGGTTAACCTCTACATCAGAGAAACAGAGGAGGAGCAGGATAAGGATACGGCTAAAGGCTATAAGAACTGGTCGTCTAGTGCGTTGGGGACAGAGAATGAAAGGAGCAGATTTCTGGGCGTGGTAAAATAGATTTATAATGTACAGACAAGGGTATGGTAGGATGTGAGTACAGTGGAGGTAAACCTAGGCGTTGAGTGATGAGAGGTTTTGTCTCTGGAGGCACCAGTTAAGCCAGGTGAGGTCTCTGCATGTGTGTGGAGTGGGACGAAAGAGCTATCTATCGAAGGCATTTTGAGCGGGACTGAGGACTGTGAAATAAAACATTAAGAACTAGCCAAGACAGCAGTAGACAAGGCATATTGACATTAGAGAGAAGCATAAAGCAATCACAGGTGTTGATCAGGAGAGCTAAGACAACAACGGGTAAATGACAGGACCTGAGTACGAGGCTGGGGCCGACAGGTAAACAAAATGAAGTACCGTGTTATTGAAACAGTACAGGGGGCATCAGCTGTGTAGCAGAGTGATCATAGGGTCAGAAGAGCAGCAATAGGTGAGTCAGGGTGCCATTCGGTAGTCACTACTGCACTAGGCGAGCAGGGGACAGCGTTCAGAAAAGCTAGCGGGGCGGGGCTAGTAGATGGTTCTTTGGCGACATTGTAACAGAATAACCTGTTGAGACCACATCGGTCGATCACGTCGGCAGACCAGTCGTGATGGATCGGCGGGACTCTGTGTCGACAATAAAGGGTCCAGGCCAATTGGCAAAGGAGGTATTGTAGCACTAGAATTAGCTGGTTATATGGGCTTAGCTCGAGGCTAGCTGGTGCTTGCTTCGGGACAGAGGCTTTAGCTAACAGTAGCCACTCGTTTGCAGCTAGCTAGCTGCGATAATCCGGTGTAATGATCCAGAGCGGCAGGCATCCGGTGATGTGGTAGAGAGAAGAAGTCCGATATGCTCTGGGATTGATATCGCGCTGTGCAGACTGGCAGGTGTTGTCCGGGCTAAGGAAGGCTGGTGACCGAGGAAAAGGTGAAGACCGTTAGACCGTCACCCCTCAGAGCATGGTTCCTCTCTACCCAGTACAGGACTGGTCACCCCTCAGAGCCTGGTTCCTCTCTACCCAGTACAGCCAGTAGAGGACTGGTCACCCCTCAGAGCCTGGTTCCTCTGGTCTACCCAGTACAGCCAGTAGAGGACTGGTCACCCCTCAGAGCCTGGTTCCTCTGGTCTACCCAGTACAGCCAGTAGAGGACTGGTCACCCCTCAGAGCCTGGTTCCTCTGGTCTACCCAGTACAGCCAGTAGAGGACTGGTCACCCCTCAGAGCCTGGTTCCTCTGGTCTACCCAGTACAGCCAGTAGAGGACTGGCCACCCCTCAGAGCCTGGTTCCTCTGGTCTACCCAGTACAGCCAGTAGAGGACTGGCCACCCCTCAGAGCCTGGTTCCTCTCTAGGTTTCATCAGTGTCATATCTTCAGTATCATTAAAGGTGAAGACTGTTATTTTATCAAATCAATTCTCTGTAATTATTATTACGTGATTAAACTAATCATGTACATTTAACTAGGAAGTCGGGGCACCACAGAAAATGTTCAGGTTACAAAGATATAATTTTCCGAATATAACTCTTCAGATACTTTAATATCTGATCAATTAGTCTCCCGATATGTCGGCTTGGTATAGAAAGAAAAGTGGGTGTGGACCGATTAATGAGCGGGAAAGACAAAATGGATCACTACACACAGTGGATAATTATATTCATTGAAATGCTAATCCTTTGAACATAAAACGCTCGCTCACTCTGGAATAATTGCAATCAATATATTTACGCCCATTTTTTCGTTGTGGTCTTCTCTGTTGGAATCGTCGGTCCGTCTGCTGGAGACTCAGTTCATCAGAGAGTCTCTGGCTACTCATGGTGGTGGCTCTATCGGCGGCTCCTGACAGTGTCTGTTGTATTGCATACGTCAGGTGTCCATTGTTCTTAGAGTAGATGTTTCGGCAGTTGTCGGTATTCGCATCCCAGGTTTATATTTCTAGCTGCAGACTAGTAATTAGTATCTAAGATTTGCTCTTATTCTGTAGGTATCGATAGTCTCAGAGCTTAACCATTTCCAGCCGTGTAGCCAATGCGCCACGTGGTTTGGTTTTTTAGTCTTGGTACTCAACCATTGCAACCACTGGGGGGGGGTTGCTAAGTCTGAAGAGTATTTCCTCAGGAGGGGGTTTTATTCGTAACAATAGAAAAGGGCGGTTCCATGACGCCTGATCATGTCTGTGCTCACGGGGGATAGGCCGCTGACTAGTTTAACTTTTACAGGGAATACAATTCTCTCACTCTAAAAGGTTAAAATCACATTACATTTCACAAATACTTTAATCTTTACTCATTAATTTTCTACAAGAATTAGATGCAAACCCCATAATTGAGAAATGTACACATTCAGAGATAGTTATGTGTGTTTCCTGTCTTCCATGAGCTCACCAAATGAAACACACTCATCATAGCGATCCCCTACGTGTCCACGGACCCTTCCCACAAGTGAACATATAGTTTAATTCTCCCATTTTGGGGATTTAGGAGTTCGGCCATTTTGGGGATTTAGGAGTTCGGCCAAGTGAAATCCCTTGTTCTCTCTCCATATTCTCTCTTTCTGCATGGCCAGGGGGAAACAGTCTCTGCCAGGAATTTACAACCTGAGATAACAGAACCTGGGTGTAGGAGAGAATGAGAGGGGGAAGCCACGATCTAAACCCAGAAAGGGCCACGTCATGACACTAGGTTCTGGCTTTTCTAGGGAGTTTTTCCTAGCCACCGTGCTTCTACACCTGCATTGCTTGCTGTTTGGGGGTTTTAGGCTGGGTTTCTGTACAGCACTTTGTGACATCGGCTGATGTAAAAAGGACTTTATAAATACATTTGATTTAAAGTTGGAAGCACAGAATCGTCTAGAATGTCATTGTATGCTGTAGCGATAAGATTTCCCTTCACTGGAACTAAGGGGCCTGAACCATGAAAAACAGCCCCAGACCATTATTCCTCCTCCTCCAAACTTTACAGTTGGCACTATGTGGTCGGGCAGTAGCGTTCTCCTGGCGTCCGCCAAACCCAGATTTGTTCGTCGGACTGCCAGAAGCGTAATTCAGAGAACGTGTTTCCACTGCTCCAATAAAGGTGAGCTTTACACCACTACAGCCAAGGCTTGGCATTGCGCATGTGTGCGGCTGCTCGGCCACGGAAACCCATATCCCGAAGCTCTCAACGAACAGTTCTTGTACTGACGTTGCTTCCAGAGGCAGGTTGGAACTTGGTAGTGAGTGTTGCAACCGAGGACAGACGATTTTTACGTGCTACGGGATTCAACACTCGGCGGTTCCATTCTGTGAGCTTGTGTGGCCTACCACTTCGTGGCTGCGCCGTTGTTGCTCGTTAATGTTTCCACTTCACAATAATAACAACACTGGGTGCAGCTCTAGCAGTGCAGAAATTTGATAAACTGACTTGTTGGAAAGGTGGCATCCTGTGACGGTGCCACATTGAAAGTCACTGAGCGCTTCAGTAAGGCCATTCTACTGACAATGTTTGTCTATGGAGATTGCATGGCGGTGTGCTCGATTTCATACCTGTCAGCAACGTTTGTGGCTGAAATAGCCGAATCCACTCATTTGAAATCGTGTCCATATACTTTTAAATATATAGTGTATGTATACGGACGCCTTAATAACCTTGCGTCTGATACTCGCATAAACTCTGTCTACACTAGCAGTAATATAACTAACGTTGCACAGCTATTAGCTTAGAAGTGTTTACTATCATAACAGCTAGCTAACATTTGGACAACCAGTTGCCTGGATACTCAGAACACAGAACTAGCTAATCCACTTCATGAATTCAGACAAGCTGACCCAGTCAGCCACCTGACATCGCGAACAACTTTAGCTAGCTAACGTTAGTATACTAACTAGCTGCTTATGTTGCTCGTCGCCATGTCACTGCACCCATAACTACCGGTTGCTATGTTTGTCAGTTAAGTTTGCCAGCTAACTATTTAAAACGTGAAACTGAGAGTCCAACGGGGAGTAGTATCTAACTAGCTAACGTTAGCTTGCTAACGTCGTTAGCAACTCTGTTCTTCCTAGCTGTTCATGATAACTAGATGCAGGCGTTGAAACCCGAGGTAACTATAAAATAACGGTTAAAACGTCAACTCGCATCTTAAACAGACTTATGTTAGTTATATACACATACTGATTTAAAAAATGTGTTGAAATAACAGAAGAAAAGATAAAACACAATAGAAGGTGATCACTGTCTGTAGAATTCCTACCTGCATCGACGCCATGATGGAAACCCCCTGCATCAGGGCAACGCAGAACGAAACGCTACGTCAGGGTATCACATGGGATGGGGGAAGCGTTGTGTTGACGGAACAAAAACAAAACAAAAGTGCGCTGATTGCGGTAAGCGTTGTGAAAATGTAGTGAGACAATTATTTCCCTTCCCAGTATGTACTGTGCAGGGCAACAGAAAAGCGAACCAAAATACTCTTGTATTGAATCCTTGAGCAGCGCATTTAATCGGAAACGTGAATTCAATTGAGATGTCACTTGGTGGACTAGAAACTGTACTGAAAAAAGCTCAATGACCTCTAGTAGTTGCATCAAGATAAAGGGCCCTTTCAAACTGTTTCTCAAATTCCACAGATTTTCCTGTAGATAATCAGAACCACTTTTAGGTGTGGAAAAGTGAATAACATTGATGCTTGTATTACAGGCTGTTGAATACCAGCCCAACAACACACTCATTATCACACTGTACCTCAGTCCCACTGAGACATTTTTTATTATTACAATTTCCACAACAACAACAAAAAAACAGTTTTGGGTGACATTCACACATACCAGGTATTATATTGTTTCATTTTGAACAGATTGATTTTCTGGATGAACCCGTTGTGTTTAGATACGATTCCTCCTATTCATGTCCCCGTGAGCAAAATGGATCCATGTCAGCAGGGTTATTGCAGAGCGCCTGGTAATCTGACTCCCAAATAACCTTTTTAGGTCATAGACACAGCCTCTCCACTGCTGGGAGGGAGCCGGGAGAGCTGGCCAGATGCCTGAGAGGCTTCGGTGAAATTAGTGCAGGGATAAAACACTCCCCGATCACTACAATGACGAATAGCATATTCTTCCTCTCACATAAAAGGAATTATCAGGATCCGTTTGACATTTTCATTGTCGTCGTGATATTATTTTGGCCATTGCCTCATAAATTCAAAAAGGCACCTGCACATGTGAGCTATCTTATTGCAGGTGCATGGTAACAATGAGATAACTCACACACTGCTTCTGCTATCTTATTGCAGGTGCCTGGTAACAATGAGATAACTCACACACTGCTTCTGCTATCTTACTGCAGGTGCCTGGTAACAATGAGATAACTCACACACTGCTTCTGCTATCTTACTGCAGGTGCCTGGTAACAATGAGATAACTCACACACTGCTTCTGCTATCTTACTGCAGGTGCCTGGTAACAATGCCTCCAACAACGCCTCCATCCACAGACGCGCCTTCATCCACAGACGCACCTCCATCCACAGACACGTCTTCATCCACAGACGCACCTCCATCCACAGACACGTCTTCATCCACAGACGCACCTCCATCCACAGACGCACCTCCATCCACAGACACGTCTTCATCCACAGACGCGCCTTCATCCACAGACGCACCTCCATCCACAGACACGTCTTCATCCACAGACGCACCTCCATCCACAGACACGTCTTCATCCACAGACGCACCTCCATCCACAGACACGTCTTCATCCACAGACGCACCTCCATCCACAGACGCGCCTTCATCCACAGACGCACCTCCATCCACAGACACGTCTTCATCCACAGACGCGCCTTCATCCACAGACGCACCTCCATCCACAGACACGTCAGACCCACTTCAAGTGATTTGCGAGGCTGACATCTTTGGCAAGCATGCATCTGTCACTTATGAAGACATTTTAATACATCTGACAAACTTTCTTGTGCTGCCAAACTTTCTTGTGCTGCCTGTGGATCAGTGCCCGTTCCACAACCGGGGGGGGAACATGTAAAGATTGCCATGTCCTTCCGCCCTTTGAGGTCCAAATCAGTTTGAGAGGCACAGCAAGCATCATTGAATGTGTGAGTTAATCCAATCCTATCATGGGTTTGTTGTATTTCTCTACATGCAATGAAGGATGTCACAGGCTTGTATCTTTGAACTTCTTATGTTATTTAGACATTGGTTGGCATCTACTAAAGTACGCATGCTTACACAAATCTATTTGTTTAAAAAAAACTGTAATTTAGTAATAGTATTTTTTTAACATCCAGGTTCATCCTGTGGACTAAGGAGGTTGTCAACCACAGATTAAAGGCCGACGTCATGCTGGGGACTAAGGAGGTTGTCAACCACAGATTAAAGGCCGACGTCATGCTGGGGACTAAGGAGGTTGTCAACCACTTGTGGTGGTGTTGTACGAGGAGTTAATTTATTTATTGTCAGTCATATTTATCTTGTCTTATTTATTACTCTTGTGTTATGCTTAGCTGTGAAGCTAGCACTCGTCCCTGAGTTGCTGAAATAATTTCTGCAATAGGCAAAGTGGGGAATGCATGCATTGCGATTGTATGTGTCAGGACCTGTGGAAGGGTGTTACTCACCATGTGGGGAATGAACACACATGGACAACTGGGACATTGTGAACACGACAGCCTGGGGGACAACCACACCAAGGAATGAATCACAAAGGGCTCTCACAGACATCGTCCTCAACACAAGGTGACTGAAGGAGCTTCGTAAATACCTCAACTTCAGGAGGGTTACGTATTTTCTCAAGGATACTTCCCCCTATTTAAGCAATTGGTTACAGATAATGGTCCATTGTACATTACTCCAGTACTGTCCTCAGGGACCACCAGAAGATGTTTACACATATTGGTCTATTGGTCACAGAGGAGAGGGTTGGGAAACCCTGCATTAGGGGTTTGTTTGACATGCAGACAGCCAAAGGAGGATTACAATTTAGTTGATTTCATGATGCTCATTACGACTTGATTTCATGATGCTTCATTACGACATGATTTCATGATGCTCATTACGACTTGATTTCGTGATGCTCATTACGACTTGATTTCATGATGCTCATCGACATGATTTCATGATGCTCATTACGACTTGATTTCATGATGCTCATTACGACTTGATTTCATGATGCTCATTACGACTTGATTTCATGATGCTCATTACGACTTGATTTCGTGATGCTCATTACGACTTGATTTCATGATGCTCATTACGACTTGATTTCGTGATGCTCATTACGACTTGATTTCATGATGCTCATTACGACTTGATTTCGTGATGCTCATTACGACTTGATTTCATGATGCTCATTACGACTTGATTTCGTGATGCTCAATACGACTTGATTTCATGATGCTCATGATGACTTGATTTCATGATGCTCATGATGACTTGATTTCATGATGCTTATTACGACTTGATTTCATGATGCTTCATTACGACTTGATTTCGTGATGCTCATTACGACTTGATTTCATGATGCTCATTACGACTTGATTTCGTGATGCTCATTACGACTTGATTTCGTGATGCTCATCGACATGATTTCATGATGCTCATTACGACTTGATTTCATGATACTCATTACGACTTGATTTCATGATGCTCATTACGACTTGATTTCATGATGCTCATTACGACTTGATTTCATGATGCTCATTACGACTTGATTTCGTGATGCTCATTACGACTTGATTTCGTGATGCTCATTACGACTTGATTTCATGATGCTCATTACGACTTGATTTCGTGATGCTCAATACGACTTGATTTCATGATGCTCATGATGACTTGATTTCATGATGCTCATGATGACTTGATTTCATGATGCTCATTACGACTTGATTTCATGATGCTCATTACGACTTGATTTCATGATGCTCATTACGACTTGATTTCATGATGCTCATTACGACTTGATTTCATGATGCTCATGATGACTTGATTTCATGATGCTCATTACGACTTGATTTCATGATGCTCATTACGACATGATTTCATGATGCTCATTATGACTTGTCTGTCAACTGTTGGACCTTATATTGACAGGTGTGTGCCTTTCCAAATCAATATAATTTATCACAGGTGGATTCCAATCAAGTTGTAGAAATATCTCAAGGATAATCAATGATTTACCTGAGCTCAATTCTGAGTCTCATAGAAAAGGGTCTGAATACTTATGTAAATAAGGCATTTCTGTTTTTCTATTTTTAATACATTTGCAAACAATTCTAAACACCTGTTTTCACTTTGTCATTATGGGGTATTGTGTCATGAAAACTCAATTTAATCCATTTTAAAATTATGCTGTAACACAAAAAAAAATGTTGGAAAAAGTCGAGGGGTGTGAATACTCCCTGAAGGCGTTGTATAGTGTAAGTCCCCACTCTATTTGAAGTCGAGGGGTCTGAATACTCCCTGAAGGCGTTGTATAGTGTAAGTCCCCACTCTATTTGAAGTCCAGGGGTGTGAATACTCCCTGAAGGCGTTGTATAGTGTAAGTCCCCACTCTATTTGAAGTGGAGGGGTGTGAATACTCCCTGAAGGCGTTGTATAGTGTAAGTCCCCACTCTATTTGAAGTGGAGGGGTGTGAATACTCCCTGAAGGCGTTGTATAGTGTAAGTCCCCACTCTATTTGAAGTCCAGGGGTGTGAATACTCCCTGAAGGCGTTGTATAGTGTAAGTCCCCACTCTATTTGAAGTCCAGGGGTGTGAATACTCCCTGAAGGCGTTGTATAGTGTAAGTCCCCACTCTATTTGAAGTCGAGGTTAGAGAAGGACGTTTTGAACAACAGAATTTTTTCAAGTCTGCCCCACCCACCTGTTCACACTCACACATTGGCCAAACACAGGATCTATCTAAATTCATTTCCTGAATTGCTTTACAGCCTATCTCTTTTGCCTCCTTCTCAAAACCTATTGGAGAAGAGGGTCCGAGGGGCGTGACCCTGGCCTTTTTTCTACCATACGATTGAGAAGTAGGCGAGGACGTGGGATTCCAGAAACTGTGAGTGATTGAATATAAACAGGAACTTCTCAGTGTATATCTCCTTTCTCTAAACCAATGAGGGAAGTGATACACAACCTTATTTGTTCTGATTTACCCAGATTACAAGATCTTTGACCTTACTAATTGTCCTTGAAAGTACTTTTAAAAAATATATATTTTTTATAACACAATGAATACTCTCAAATTATGTTGGTTTATAGCTACAGAAGACTGTGTAAAAAAAAAAAGGCTGAACTTTGGAGTGTCTAAAGACTACGAAGAATACACATGGATACATCCTGGACAGCGAAAGCAAGATTTTGAGGAAGTGGGTTGGAATCTGGTGGCGGGACGCCAAGGAGAAGTACCTCAAAATTAACATCGATCTAAATATCCTTATGCTGTGCAGAAGGTCTACAGAGCCAGACCATGTTCTTAGCTTTACTAAACATGGCCTTACTTTTGACATTATTTCATTAAAGGACACATAATCACCCCGTTCAATTTGCCAAGCAGCTCCTCCTAAATGGCTCTTCACAAAAAGTGACAAATGATTGGTTTAGAAGACAAAATAAGTGTGACAATGTGATTCTAGCCTATTGAAACAGCACAGAGCAGACCATCCCCAAACCCCATGTTGTTGCACAACCGAACCTTATTGTGATTTAGATTGTGGTCGGTGGTCTTTTGAATGCAGGTGATCATGTGATGACAGGGGGGGGGGCTTTTAAACAGGTCTTTACACAGATCCATTGATCCATCTATGCTGCTACGTCTTACCGGGTCCACCTGTCAGCCATAGCTCTATTAAAATATATTGTTGGCATCTTTACTCTCCTAATCAAATCAAATTGTATTTGTCTCATCTGCCAATTACAACAAGTGTAGACCTTACAGTGAAATGCTTTTTTTACAATCCCTTAACCAACAATGCTGTTTTATGAAAATACCCCCCCCCCCAAAAGTAAGAGATAGGAAAGACAAATGATTAAAGAGCAGCAGTAAATAACAATAGTGGGGCTATATACAGGGGGTACTGTTACAGTTAATGTGGAGGCTATATACAGGGTGTTACGGTACAGAGTCAATGTGGAGGCTATATACAGGGTGTTACGGTACAGAGTCAATGTGGAGGCTATATACAGGGGCTACTGTTACAGTTAATGTGCGGGGCAACCGATGTCGAGGTAATTGATGTAATATGTACAATTTGTAAGTCGCTCTGGATAAGAGCGTCTGCTAAATGACTTAAATGTAAATGTAAATGTAGGTAGAGTTATTAAAGTGACTATGCATAGAGGGAGTCTTATGGCTTGGGGGTAGAAGCTATTTAGGAGCCTCTTGGACCTAGACTTTGTGCTCTGGTACCACTTTTTAGGGCCTTCCTCTGACACTGCCTGGTATAGAGGTCCTGAATGGCAGGAAGCTTGGCCCCGGTGATGTACTGGGCCGTACGCACTAGCTTCTGTAGTGCTTTGCGGTTGGGGGCCGAGCAGTTGCCATACCAGGCAGTGATGCAACCAGTCATGATGCTCTCGATGGTGCAGCTGTAAAACCTTTTGAGGATCTGAGGACCGATGCCAAATCTTCTCCTGAGGGGGAATAGGTTTTGTCATGCTCTCTTCACGACTGTCTTGGTGTGCTTGGACCATGTTAGTTTGTTGGTGATGTGGACACCAAGGAACTTGAAGCTCTCAACCTGCTCCACTACAGCCCCGTCGATGAGAATGGGGGCGTGCTCAGTCCTCTTTTTCCTGTAGTCCACAATCATCTTCTTTCTAAACAAATCCACACGTTTTAAAACAAAAAGGAGGGAGCGTGCAAAGGGGGAGTGACTCCATGATCAGGTTTTATCAGACATTCATTTTGAACTAAAATGCAAAACTGATTCTAGATACCCTTTTTTCCTCAATTTCGTGGTATCCAATTGGTAGTCACAGTCTTGTCCCATCGCTGCAACGCCCGTACGGACTCGGGAGAGCCGTATGTCGAGAGCCACGCGTCCTCAGAAACATGACCCTGCCAAGCCGCACTGCTTCCTGACACACTGCACGCTTAACCCGAAAGCCAGCCGCACCGACGTGTCTGAGGAAACACAGTACTACTGGCAACTGAAGTCAGCGTGCATTGCGCCCGGTCCGCCACAAGGAGTCGCTGAGCGCGATGGGACAAGGACATCCCGGCCAGCCAAACCCTCCTCTAACCCGGACGACGCTGGGTGAATTGCGCGCCACCTCATTGGTCTCCCGGTCGCAGCTTGCTGTGACACAGCCTTAGACCCCTACGCCACTCTGGAGTCTCCCAGCTCAGCACTTCTACTCTGAGGCTTTGTGAATAGAGATTGGACATGATACTTTACTGTTGATGTAGGTTCATTCAGTTAGGTTCACAGGTATGACCTAATGAATATCTCATCAGTAGATAACTCCCAACTCCCTGTGGTGAAAAATTACAAAGGTTGTTGGCCCAATGGACCAAAACTGTCATTCAACACCGTTATATTAGGCAAGACTGTTGTACCAGGCCCACAGATAAATGGATGTGATGAACTCTTCCAACAGCTATTCTGTTCTAATTGAATATAAACCTGTAAATGCTTATCACACAAGGGACCCATTAAGCACCAAAATACTCAAACATCCTTTATTGTGGTGGGGAGGTAAGGAACGATTGTTTACCAGGGGCTAGCATTCTGGAGCAACTGGTGCAGCCATATCTGTTTATTATATTCAAATGAAAGTCGTTACTAACCAATAAAAAAGGTGGACATAAAGCCTGTAGCAAAAAAATATATATAAACAAACAAAAGCTTAAAAGCATACTGACAAAGTACTCATCATTCACGGTTTTGTTTTATATCTGAAGCAACATGGCAAACAAGTTAAATAGTCAAAACAAATATTTAAAAAAAAGAGTTTCAGTAGCTACATTTCTTTGAGTTAACAATCCAAGAAGTTTGCAGCCATGAGTAGTTCCAGGGCAATCTCAGGGGCGATGGGGAACTCTGGTATTTCTGTGGAACTGTTGGTGTAGCGGACCTTGTAGGTGAAGTACATGCACACCTTGGACAGGACATGGGAGGGGATCTCTCTGAAGTTCACTTCGTTGGTTTCATTCTCTGCAAACTGACCTGGGGGAAGAAAAGAAAGAAACGTTGTTAGTTTGATACACAGAATGAGGATTTATAGATCTGAGATGTGGTTCAGAAGTAACATTTCTGTTTATTCAAAATGATTAACCGTTGGCACTTCCTGCCTACAAGCATTGAGAGCAAGTTGGGAAAAGGATCCTATTATGAGCATGAGTGAACATGTGTGTACAGCTAGTTCAACGGATATACAGCTAGTTCAACGGATATACAGCTAGTTCAACGGATATACAGTATGTGATTCATTGGACTAGCAAGCTGATTCAATCATGGGCTTTTTCAATCGCATTACCCTTTTGTATTCTTTATGTAAATCAAACATGTTGTCCCGCCCTGCCTCAACAGTTTGAATGTCTGCTTTCCTGGCCCTCTCAACCAAACAGAATATGAGATGGATGAAAGGGTTACAGGAGAGAAATTGAGTGGAAGACCAGGGGATTGAACCACTGCCTCCAGGGAGCAGCTCTACGTCTGGACACCAGTAGATTCTTTGCTATATCAAACACTACTTACCTGGTCCACTCAACATGGCTTTGATGGTCCCTGAAGTCAAGGCGTGTTCCCTCTTCACTATAAACTCATGGCCATCAGAGGAGATCAGCTTCACATACATGGCATCTGGGCCTTCACAGCCACCATAGGCCTTCTCTTCACCATCTAATGATGGGAAGAGGAAAAAGTGAGACTGTTAAACTGCGTTTCAATTCATTGGTAATTTATGCCTATTATTTGCCATTATGTTGGTGACATTTTTAAAGTCAGCTTAACATTCGCTCACCCATTTTGTCTTGAAAACCCGAAACTCTTGTCCCTGAAACAAAATGACATTTATTCAAATCACTTCGGCCACAATTCTAAATGTCTAATGTCAGGTGACTAGCTAGCTAACTAGTTATTGGGAACAGCGTTAAACATTATAATACATCTTTAACATGTACTTGAAACCCTGAAATCAGAAACGCGCCCATCATCAAGTCTCTAACCGTACAAATAACAGCTGAAGCACCAAGCTATCGGAAGCTATTAGCTAGCTAGCTGTCCACTAAAATAGCTTGTTAGCTAGCTAGCTAACCAGTCGTTGCCTTACAGTTTGACGAACAATCAACGTACCAAAAAAAAAATCCAGTCCACTACATAATCAGATTACCAATACACCTTACAATATAGTGACATACACAATATTACTGAGAGAGTGTCATAAAATGATACTTATTGTCATTACCATACAATAGTTGAATGTGGGTACTTTTCGCTTCGGCTAGCAAGATATGTTGACACAGGAAACAGTTCTGCCAAACAGCAGTGCACCGTTTGTAATCCCTTCCGCAGGATACCACACAGTACGTAATGACGTTCCGCTTACATTAGTTCCTGGCTGACTTTTGTCGAGGGCTGATATAAACCTAATCTGGTGGTGAATTTATGAAATATATTTAATAGAGATGTACATACTGTAACGACCCTGGGTTTATAAGCGTGGATATCGACTTTGAGCATGGTTTTGGGGCACTGTCGATAGCGCGCTGGACTTCGGACTAGAAGGTCGAGGGTTCGAGACCTGCTCCCTGCCTGTTTCATTACAATACAAAGTAGGGTCTCACTTTTCAACTTCATTTCAAAATACAGTCAGTATCTGTTGCATGGTTTTGCAATGAAGAATGGGACAACACTGCCTCTTTGTGGACAAAAGTAATATTTCAACACTGTAATACACCGGTATACTAGTTATTCCCCATAACAGTTGTCTCCATATGATTAGAAGAAATGTCCTTCATTGGACCATCAATATGGTTTATCCAAGTTTGTTTCATTTCAGTACCCCTTATATGTCACAATTTAATTAAACTGTGCTGCAGTGCAGTAGTAGGATTGATAATCCTGCCGTCTATCCAGGGGGCGCCTTAGGCTGCTGCTCTACTCCGAGAGGGCTTGGTGTCCATTCCAAATGACACCCTATTCCCTACATAGGGCACTAAGCCCTATGGACCCTGGTCAAAAGTAGTGCACTGTAAAAGAAATAGGGTGTCACGTGGGACGTAGCCTTGGTCTGGCTACGCTAACACGCTAATGTAGCACTAGTACTGCTGTCCAGGCCTGTCAGCCTAGGTCATGACAGGGGAGAGCAGCTGCTGGTGGACAGACACACGATCCCACAGCCCCGTACCTAACCAAAGCCCCTATCAATCTAGCCCTGAGAGAGAGAAAGAGGAGAGAAGTAGAGAGAGGGAGACAGAGATAGAGGGGAAGACAGAGACAGAGAGGAGAGCAAATGAGAGAGAGGGAAAAAGAGAAGGGGATATAGAGAGAGGGGGAAAGGGAAGAGGGACGAGAAAGAGAGGAGAGAGAGAGAGAGAAAGAGAAAAAACAATACATACCTCGGCCTAAACATCAGCACAGGTAACTTCCACAAAGCTGTGAACGAGCTGAGAGACAAGGCAAGAAGGGCCTTCTACACCATCAAAAGGAACATATAAATTCGGCATACCAATTAGGATTTGGCTAAAAATACTTAGTTACAGAACCCATTTCCCTTTATGGTTGTGAGGTCTGGGGTCCGCTCACCAACCAAGAATTCACAAAATGGGACAAACACCAAATTTTACAACACGATTAGACCCAACCAAATCAGGAGAAAACATAAAGACAATTACTTGACACATTGTAAAGAATTAACAAAAAACTGAGCAAACTAGAATGCTATTTGTCCCTAAACAGAGAGTACACAGTGGCAGAATACCTAACCACTGTGACTGACCCAAACTTAAGGAAAGCTTTGACTATGTACAGACTCAGTGAACATAGCCTTGCTATTGAGAAAGGCCGCCGTAGGCAGACCTGGCTCTCAAGAGAAGACAGGCTATGTGCACCCTGCCCACAAAATGAGGTGGAAACTGAGCTGCTCTTTCTAACCTCCTGCAAATGTATGACAATATTAGAGACACGTATTTCCCTCAGATTACACAGATCCACAAAGAATTCTAAAACAAATCCAATTTTGATAAACTCCCAAATCTACTGGGTGAAATACCACAGTGTGACATCACAGCAGCAAGATTTCTGACCTGTTGCCACAAGAAAAGGGCAACTAGTGAAGAACAAACACCATTGTAAGTACAACCCATATTTATATTTATTTATTTTCCCTTTTGTACTTTAACTATTTGCACATTATTACAACACTGTATATATACATAATATGACATTTGAAATGCCTTTATTCTTTTGGAACGTTTGTGAGTGTAATGTTTGTTAATATTTTATTGTTTATTTCACTTTTGTTTATCTACTTCACTTGCTTTGGCAATGTTAACATATGTTTCCCATGCCAATAAAGCCTCTTAAATTGAATTGAAATTGAGAGAGAGAGAGAGAGAAGGGGAATGAATGTGTGTATTAAGCATTTTGAAATGTCAATATGTGTGATGGCTGAGGGAGATCGCTAGCATCCCCAGCAAACTGTCTGGTACAGGTACCCCTGCCACACTCCACTCTCTCTCCCGAGCTTTCGATCCCCTCCAGCACACACGCACTTACACACGCACTGTAGACTTTGGACTGATCTGAATTATAGGTAGGCTAATTAACTTGTGAAGCTTATTATGTGAGCTTACTCAGAAAGGCTTTAATTAGCTAGTATAGGCCCACAATTTATTTATTTTATCTCAGACTTTTATAGCCTACTGGACTGATAGAGTTCCTCTCTCAACTTATGTTGTTGGGACGACTGACTCTTTGAACTTACAATGGCTAGCCCGAAGTCGTTATATTTTTTTCTTGTGCTTTATGCTATTTGTCTCATGACTCTTGCATGCTTTATCAACTATGAACTTGCTTGTTTACCCAACCGTGGGATAGACTATGTTTGTTCCCACACTCGGGACTCTGACTCTCTATTGGTTACACAGACTCTTGGCTTCACATCCTATTCTAACCACCTCTCGTTGGCTTTTGTATTCATGTAACCTGATGAAATTGCTGTACAATATGATCTAGTTGCCATCTGATGCACATTGATGTCATAAATCAGCACTGCAGAGCTCTCCCTGTCCTCTGCCGTGCCCTGATTGTATTACTGCTGATGTTATCAGGAAATGTGCATGCACCCTGGCCCATCTACTGTTGCTATGCCCATTTCTGACTTGTGCTCTGATATCTGTTTCACTGACTTCTGCTCTTGTAAAAGCCTGGGTTTTCTGCACGTTAACACTAGAAGCCTATTACCTAAAAGGGATCAATTGAAAGTGTGGGTTCAAAGCTCCAATCCAGATATGTTGGTCATTACTGAGACGTGGTTAATAAAGCGAGTTTTGAACATTGATGTTAACCTTTCTGGTTGTAATCTTTTTCGGCAAGACACATCTTCCGAAGGTGGTGGAGTGGCAATCTTTACCAAGGAACACCTTCAGTGCTCGGTTGTCTCCACAAAGTCTGACCTATCCTGATTTTGTCATAGACGCTTGATAAAACACTTTAATGAGCAAGCCTTCCTTCATGAACTGGCCTCTGCAAAATGTTATAGAATCTGTCGAAGACGCATGGACCTTGTTTTTTTATATATTTTCAGTGGTATTGTTAACAAACACGCCCCCATAAAGAAAATGAGAATTAAAAACAGGTTCAGCCCCTGGTTCGACCGTGATCTGGCAGAGTTACTCCACCTCAAGAATTCCATTTGGTGAAAGGCTCTGCACACGCATACTCAGGCTGACTGGCTCTCATTCAGGCAAATTAGAAATAAATGCTCTCAGGCTGTTCGGAAGGCCAACATTAGTTACTTTAGGAGCAGTTCTCTCTCTGTGGGTCTAACCCCAATAAGTTCTGGAAAACGTAATTTTTTTTCAATTTCACCTTTATTTAACCAGGTAGGCAAGTTGAGAACAAGTTCTCAATTACAATTGCGACCTGGCCAAGATAAAGCAAAGCAGTTCGACACATACAACAACACAGAGTTACACATGGAGTAAAACAAACATACAGTCAATAATACAGTAGAAAAATAAATCTATATACAATGTGAGCAAGTAAAACACTGGAATGGTAGATTTGCAGTGGAAGAATATGTAAAGTAGAAATAGAAATAATGGGGTGCAAAGGAGTAAAATAAATAACTATATATATACAGTAGGGGAAGAGGTAGTTGTTTGGGCTAAATTATAGATGGGCTATGTACAGATGCAGTGATCTGTGAGCTGCTTTGACAGCTAGTGCTTAAAGCTAGTGAGAGAGATAGGTGTTTCCAGTTTCAGAGATTTTTAAAGTTCGTTCCAGTCATTGGCAGCAGAGAACTGGAAGAAGAGGCGGCCAAAGGAGGAATTGGCTTTGGGGGTGACCAGTGAGATATACCTGCTGGAGCGCGTGCTACAGGTGGGTGCTGCTATGGTGACCAGTGAGCTGAGATAATGGGGGACTTTACTTAGCAGGGTCTTGTAGATGACCTGGAGCCAGTGGGTTTGGCGACGAGTATGAAGCGAGGGCCAGCCAACGAGAGCGTACAGGTCGCAGTGGTGGGTAGTATATGGGGCTTTGGTGACAAAACGGGTGGCACTGTGATAGACTGCATCCAATTTATTGAGTAGGGTATTGGAGGCAATTTTGTAAATGACATCGCCGAAGTTGAGGATCGGTAGGATGGTCAGTTTTATGAGGGTATGTTTGGCAGCATGAGTGAAGGATGCTTTGTTGCGGAATAGGAAGCCGATTCTAGATTTAACTTTGGATTGGAGATGTTTGATGTGAGTCTGGAAGGAGAGTTTACAGTCTAACCAGACACCTAGGTATTTGTAGATGTCCACATATTCTAAGTCAGAACCGTCCAGAGTAGGGATGCTGGACGTGCGGGCAGGTGCAGGCAGCGATTGGTTGAAGAGCATGCATTTAGTTTTACTTGTATTTAAGAGCAGTTAGAGGCCACGGAAGGAAAGTTGAATGGCATTGAAGCTCATCTGGAGGGTTGTTAACACAGTGTCCAAAGAAGGGCCAGAAGTATACAGAATGGTGAAGTCTGTGTAGAGGTGGATCAGAGACTCACCAGCAGCAAGAGTGACATCATTGATGTATACAGAGAAGAGAGTCGGCCCAAGAATTGAACCCTGTGGCACCCCCATAGAGACTGCCAGAGGCCCGGACAACAGGCCCTCCAATTTGGCACGCTGAACTCTATCAGAGAAGTAGTTGGTGAACCAGGCGAGGCAGTCATTAAAGAAACCAAGCTAAAGACCTGGAGAATAAACCCTCCTCCTCACAGCTGCCCATGTCCCTTAATGATGATGTGGTTGTTACTGACTAGAAGCACATGGCTGAGCTCTTTAATCACCACTTCATTAAGTCAGGATTCCTATTTGACTCAGCCATGCCTCCTTGCCCGTCCACCATTTCCTCATCTCCCACCCCTTCTAATGCGACTAGCCCCGATGCTTCTCCCTATTTTCCCCCTGCCCCGCTACAAAGTTTCTCCCTGCAGGCAGTCACTGAGTCTGAGGTGCTAAAGGAGCTCCTTAATCTTGACCCCAAAAACCATGAGTCAAATGGTTTAGACTCTTTCTTCTTTAACCTGTCTAGGATGAGGGTGCCGCTAGCGGCACTCCCCCCCCACCCCCACTGAAAAGGCAGAGCCGCGAAATTCAAAAAATTTTTTTTTTTAAATATTTAACTTTCACACATTAAAGTCCAATACAGCTAATGAAAGACACAGATCTTGTGAATCCAGCCAACATGTCCGATTTTTAAAATGTTTTACAGGGAAGACACAATATGTAAAGATGTAAATCTATTACCTAAAAACACATTAGCATAATCCACCATCTTTTATTTGTCCACCAACACCAGTAGCTATCACCAATTCGGCTAAACTAAGATATTTATAGCCCCTAACCAAGAAAAAAACTCATCAGATGACAGTCTGATAACATATTTATGGTATGGGATAGGTTTTGTTAGAAAAATGTGCATATTTCAGGTAGATGGCATAGGTTACAATTGCACCCACCGTCACAAATGGACTAGAATAACTACATAGAGCAACGTGTTTACCTACTTACTAATCATCAAACATTTCGTAAAAATACACAGCATACACTAATCGAAAGACACAGATCCTGTGAATACAGACAATATTTCAGATTTTCTAAGTGTCTTACAGCGAAAACACAATAAATCGTTATATTAGCATAGCACATGTGCAAACATTACCAGAGCATTGATTCTAGCCAAAGTGAGCGATAACGTCAACATCGCCAAAATATATTATTTTTTTCACTAACCTTCTCAGAATTCTTCAGATGACACCCCTGTAACATCACATTACAACATACATATACAGTTTGTTCGAAAATGTGCATATTTAGCCACCAAAATCATGGTTAGACAATGTGAAATGTAGCCCAGCTGGTGAGAAAATGTCCGTGCGCCATATTAGACAGTGATCTACTCTTATACATAAATACTCATAAACGTGACTAAAAAATATAGGGTGGACAGGGATTGATAGACAATTTAATTCTTAATACAATCGCGGAATTAAATTTTTTAAATTATCCTTACTTTTCAATACAGTTTGCGCCAAGCGAAGCTACGTCAAAAAACATGGCGTCCTAAGCCACTAACATTTTTCGACAGAAACACGATTTATCATAATAAAAATGTCCTACTTTGAGCTGTTCTTCCATCAGTATCTTGGGCAAAGGATCCTTTCTTGGGTCTAATCGTCTTTTGGTGGAAAGCTGTCCTCTTGCCATGTGGAAATGCCAACTGCGTTTGGGATGAACTGGAAGCGTGCCCAGCGATTCACAGCGTTTCAGAAATAAATGTCCCAAAATCGCACTAAACGGATATAAATAGCTATAAAACGCTTTAAATTAACTACCTTATGATGTTTTTAACTCCTATAACGAGTAGAAACATGACCAGAGTAATATTACTCCCTCCACTAATGCTTGGAACAGGTGCGGGTCGGTGTCCTCCAGGCGCATGACGCAGCTCCAAAAGAGTGACTAGCCTCAGGGTTTTTTAATTTGTAGTGCCTGTGAACGCGCAATCGACCCCATTCAAATCGTCATCACGTAAAGGCATCCAGGGGAAGACGTAAGCAGTGTCCGTATACTCATAGCAATAACTGTGGCCTTTTAACTGACTCCAGATCAGGGGCCAACATTTCTGAAATCTGACTCCATGTCAGGGAAATTGCTGTAGAATGGGTTCTGTTCCACTTAGAGACAAAATTTCAACTCCTATAGAAACTATAGACTGTTTTCTATCCAATAATAATAATAATATGCATATTGTACGATCAAGAATTTTGTGGGAAGCCGTTTCAAAAATTACACGATTAGCACAAATAGTGACAACAGCGCCCCCAGCCTCAACAGGTTAAGGTTGCTGCTCCTATCATTACCAAGCCTATCTCTGACCTTTTAAACCTGTCTCTCCTCTCTGGGGAGGTTCCCATTGCTTGGAAGGCAACCTCGGTTCGTATTTATTTAAAGGGAGAGATCAAGCTGATCCTAACTGTTATAGGCTTATTTCTATTTTGCCCTGTTTCTCAAAAAACTTGTCAATAATCAACTGACTGGCTTTCTTGATGTCTATAGTATTCTCTCTGGTATGCAATTGTCACGTTCCTGACCTGTTTTCTGTTGTTTTGTATGTGTTTAGTTGGTCAGGGCGTGAGTTGGGGTGGGTATTCTATGTTGTGTGTCTAGTTCGTCTGTTTCTGTGTTCAGCCTAATATGGTTCTCAATCAGAGACAGCTGTCAATCGTTGTCCCTGATTGAGAATCATATAAAGGTGGCTTGTTTTGTGTTGGGGATTGTGGATGGTTGTTTCCTGTCTCTGTGTTTGTGTTCTGCACCAGATAGGACTGTCTCGGCTTTCACGTTTGTTATTTTGTTATTTGTTCATTGTTTATTGTTTGATTAAACATGTTGAACACTAACTGCGCTGCATTTTGGTCCTCTCCTTCATCCCAGGAAGAAAGCCGTTACAGAACCACCCACCAACAAAGGACCAAGCAGTGTGGCAACGGGCAGCAACGACAGCAGCAGTGGTACAAGGAGGAATGGACATGGGAGGAGATTCTGGACGGAGAAGGACCCTGGGCAGAGCCAGAGGAGTGTCGCCGCCTCAAAGCGGAGCTGGAGGTATCTAAAGCAGAGAGGCGGCATTATGAGGCGCTAGCAAGGCAGAGCGGCTGGAAGCCCGAGAGGCTCACCCAAAAATTTCTTGGGGGGGGGGGGGGGGGGGGGGGCTAAAGGGTAGTGTGGCGAAGGCAGGTAGGAGACCTGCGCCCACTTCCCATGCTTACCGTGGAGAGCAGGAGTACGGGCAGACACCGTGTTATGCGGAAGAGCGCACGGTGTCTCCTGTACGGGTGCATAGCCCGGTGCGGGTTATTCCACCTCCCCGCACTGGGCGGGCTAGAGTGAGCATTGAGCCAAGTGCCATGAAGCCGGCTCTACATATCTGGCCTCCAGTACGTCTCCTCGGGCCGGTGTACATGGCACCAGCCTTACGCATGGTGTCCCCGGTTCGCCAACACAGCCCAGTGCGGGTTATTCCACCTCCCCGCACTGGACGGGCTACGGGGAGCATGCAACCAGGTAAGGTTGGGCAGGCTCAGTGCTCAAGGGAGCCAGTAAGCCTGCACGGTCCGGTATATCCGGCGCTACCTTCCCGCCCCAGCCCAGTACCACCAGTGCCAACACCACGCACCGGGCTTCCAGTGCGTCTCCAGAGCCCTGTTCCTCCTCCACGCACTCTCCCTGTGGTGCGTGTCTCCAGCCCGGTACCACCAGTTCCGGCACCACGCACCAAGCCTCCTGTGCGTCTCCAGAGCCCTGTACGCACTGTTCCTTCTCCCCGCATTCGCCCTGAGGTGCGTGCCCTCAGCCCGGTACCTCCAGTGCCGGTACCACGCACCAGGCCTATAGTGCGCATCGAGAGTCCAGTGTGCCCTGTTCCTGCCTCCCGCACTAGCCTTGAGGTGCGTGTCTCCAGTCCGGTACCACCAGTTCCGGCACCACGCACCAGGCCTACTGTGCGCCTCAGCAGGTCAGAGTCGGCCGTCTGCCCAACGCCGCCTGCACTGCTCATCTGTCCAGCGCCGTCTGAGCTGCCTGCCTGCCCAGCGCCGTCTGAACTGCCTGCACTGCTCGTCTGCTCAACGCCGCCTGCACTGCTCGTCTGCTCAACGCCGCCTGCACTGCTCGTCTGTCCAGCGCCGTCTGAGCTGCCTGCCTGCCCAGCGCCATCTGAACTGCCTAAACTGCTCGTCTGCTCAACGCCGCCTGCACTGCTCGTCTGCTCAACGCCGCCTGCACTGCTCGTCTGTCCAGCGCCGTCTGAGCTGCCTGCCTGCCCAGCGCCGTCTGAACTGCCTGCACTGCTCGTCTGCTCAACGCCGCCTGCCCTGCTCGTCTGTCCAGCGCCGTCTGAGCTGCCTGCCTGCCCAGCGCCGTCTGAGCTGCCTGCCTGCCCAGCACCATCTGAGCCATCCGTCTGCCCAGCGCCGTCTGAGCCATCCGTCTGCCCAGTGCCGTCTGAGCCATCCGTCTGCCCAGCGCCGTCTGAGCCATCCGTCTGCCCAGCGCCGTCTGAGCCATCCGTCTGCCCAGCGCCGTCTGAGCCATCCGTCTGCCCAGCGCCGTCTGAGCCATCCGTCTGCCCAGCGCCGTCTGAGCCATCTGTCTGCCTAGCGCCATCTGAGCCATCTGTCTGCCCAGCGCCATCTGAGCCACCCGTCTGTCCCGAGCCATTAGAGCCGTCCGTCAGTCAGGAGCCGCTAGAGCCGTGCGTCAGTCAGGAGCCGCTAGAGCCGTCCGTCAGTCAGGAGCCGCCAGAGCCGCCAGCCAGTCAGGAGCCGCCAGAGCCGCCAGCCAGTCAGGAGCCGCCAGAGCCGCCAGCCAGTCAGGAGCCGCCAGAGCCGCCAGCCAGTCAGGAGCTGCCAGAGCCGCCAGCCAGTCAGGAGCTGCTAGAGCCGCCAGCCAGTCATGAGCTGCCCTACAGTCATGAGCTGCCCTACAGTCATGAGCTGCCCTACAGTCATGAGCTGCCCTACAGTCATGAGCTGCCCTCCAGTCATGAGTTGCCCTCCAGTCATGAGCTGCCCTCCAGTCATGAGCTGCCCTCCAGTCATGAGCTGCCCTCCAGTCATGAGCTGCCCTCCAGTCATGAGCTGCCCTCCAGTCATGAGCTGCCCTACAGTCATGAGCTGCCCTACAGTCATGAGCTGCCCTACAGTCATGAGCTGCCCTCCAGTCATGAGTTGCCCTCCAGTCATGAGCTGCCCTCCAGTCATGAGCTGCCCTCCAGTCATGAGCTGCCCTCCAGTCATGAGCTGCCAGCCAGTCATGAGCTGCCCTACAGTCATGAGCTGCCCTACAGTCATGAGCTGCCCTACAGTCATGAGCTGCCCTACAGTCATGAGCTGCCCTCCAGTCATGAGTTGCCCTCCAGTCATGAGCTGCCCTCCAGTCATGAGCTGCCCTCCAGTCATGAGCTGCCCTCCAGTCATGAGCTGCCCTCCAGTCATGAGCTGCCCTCCAGTCATGAGCTGCCCTCCAGTCATGAGCTGCCACCCAGTCCGGAGCTGCCACTCAGTCCGGAGCTGCCACTCAGTCCGGAGCTGCCATTAGTCCAGAGTTGTCCCTCTGTCCTGAGCTACCTCTCTGTCCTGAGCTACCTCTCTGTCCTGAGCTACCTCTCCGTCCTGAGCTACCTCTCGGTCCTGAGTTGTCTCCCCTATTTAGGAGGGGCCTTGGTGAAGGTTTCTGGACCATGGTCGGGGGCGAGGGTCGCCACTCAAAGGACGCTAAGGAGGGGGACAAAGACAGTGGTGGAGTAGTGTCCTCGTCCACCGCCGGAGCCGCCACCGCGGACAGATGCCCACCCAGACCCTCCCCTTGAGTTTTAGGGGTGCGCCCGGAGTTCGCACCTTGAGGGGGGGGGTGCTGTCACGTTCCTGACCTGTTTTCTGTTGTTTTGTATGTGTTTAGTTGGTCAGGGCGTGAGTTGGGGTGGGTATTCTATGTTGTGTGTCTAGTTCGTCTGTTTCTGTGTTCAGCCTAATATGGTTCTCAATCAGAGACAGCTGTCAATCGTTGTCCCTGATTGAGAATCATATATAGGTGGCTTGTTTTGTGTTGGGGATTGTGGGTGGTTGTTTCCTGTCTCTGTGTTTGTGTTCTGCACCAGATAGGACTGTCTCGGCTTTCACGTTTGTTATTTTGTTATTTGTTCATGTTCATCGTTTATTGTGTAATTAAACATGTTGAACACTAACTGCGCTGCATTTTGGTCCTCTCCTTCATCCCAGGAAGAAAGCCGTTACAGCAATCTGGTTTCCGCTCAGGTTATGGACGTGTCACTGCAACCTTAAAGGTCCTCTATGATGTCACCATTGCCCTTGATTCTAAGCAATGTTGTGCTGCTATTTTTATTGACTTGGACAAAGCTTTTGATACGGTAGATCATTCCATTCTTGTGGGACGGCTAAGGAGTATTGGTGTCACTAAGGGGCATTTGGCCTGGTTTCCTAACTACCTCTCTTATACTCCCAACACATTATACTAACACAATATACTACAAACACAATATACTACAAACACATTATTATACTAACACAATATACTACTAACACAATATACTACTATCACAATATACTACTAACACAATATACTACTATCACAATATACTACTAACACAATATACTACTATCACAATATACTACTAACACAATATACTACTAACAATATATACTACTAACACAATATACTACTAACACAATATACTACTAACACAATATACTACTAACACAATATACTACTAACACAATATACTACTAACACAATATACTATTAACACAATATACTACTAACACATTATTATACTAACACAATATACTACAAACAAATTATACTACTAACACAATATACTACTAACACAATATAGTACTAACACAATATACTACTATCACATTATACTACTATCACAATATACTACTATCACATTATACTACTAACACATTATACTACTAACACAATATACTACAAACACATTATTATACTAACACAATATACTACTAACACAATATACTACTATCACATTATACTACTAACACAATATACTACAAACACATTATTATACTAACACAATATACTACTAACACAATATACTACTAACACAATATACTACTATCACAATATACTACTAACACAATATACTACTAACACAATATACTACTAACACAATATACTACTAACACAATATACTACAAACACATTATTATACTAACACAATATACTACAAACACATTATACTACTAACACAATATACTACTAACACAATATACTACTATCACATTATACTACTAACACAATATACTACTAACACAATATACTACTAACACAATATACTACTAACACATTATACTACGAACACATTATACTACGAACACATTATACTAACACATTATACTACTAACACATTATACTACTAACACAAAATACTACTAACACAATATACTACTGACACAATATACTACTAACACAATATACTACTAACACATTATACTACTAACACAATATACTACTAACACAATATACTACTAACACAATATACTACTA
The DNA here is from genome assembly GCF_029448725.1 of Salvelinus fontinalis. Lineage (NCBI taxonomy): Eukaryota > Metazoa > Chordata > Actinopteri > Salmoniformes > Salmonidae > Salvelinus > Salvelinus fontinalis. Next base: position 38,549,782 of record NC_074689.1, read on the forward strand.
ACACAATATACTACGAACACAGTATAATACTAACACAATATACTACTAACACATTATACTACTAACACAATATACTACTAACACATTATTATACTAACACAATATACTACTAACACAATATACTACGAACACATTATTATACTAACACAATATACTAACACATTATACTACTAACACAATATACTACTATCACATTATACTACTAACACAATATACTACTAACACATTATACTACTAACACAATATACTACTAACACAATATACTACTAACACATTATACTACTAACACAATATACTACTAACACAATGTACTACGAACACATTATACTACTAACACAATATACTACTAACACATTATACTACTAACACAATATACTACTAACACAATATACTACTAACACATTATACTACTAACACAAAATACTAGAAACACATTATACTACTAACACAATATACTACGAACACATTATACTACTAACACAATATACTACTAACACAATATACTACTAACACAATATACTACTAACACATTATTATACTAACACAATATACTACAAACACATTATACTACTAACACATTATACTACTAACACATTATTATACTAACACAATATACTACTAACACAATATACTACTAACACAATATACTACTAACACATTATACTACTAACACAATATACTACTAACACATTATTATACTAACACATTATACTACTAACACAATATACTAACACATTATACTACTAACACAATATACTACTATCACAATATACTACTAACACATTATTATACTAACACATTATACTACTAACACAATATACTACTAACACAATATACTACTAACACAATATACTACTAACACAATATACTACTAACACGTTATTATACTAACACAATATACTACAAACACATTATTATACTAACACAATATACTACTAACACAATATACTACTAACACAATATACTACTAACACAATATACTACTAACACAATATACTACTAACACAATATACTACTATCACATTATACTACTATCACAATATACTACTAACACATTATACTACTAACACAATATACTACTATCACAATATACTACTATCACATTATACTACTAACACATTATACTACTAACACAATATACTACAAACACATTATTATACTAACACAATATACTACTAACACAATATACTACTAACACATTATACTACTAACACAATATACTACAAACACATTATTATACTAACACAATATACTACTAACACAATATACTACTAACACAATATACTACTAACACATTATACTACTAACACAATATACTACTATCACAATATACTACTAACACAATATACTACTAACACAATATACTACTAACACAATATACTACTAACACAATATACTACTATCACATTATACTACTAACACAATATACTACTAACACAATATACTACTAACACAATATACTACTAACACAATATACTACTAACACATTATACTACGAACACATTATACTAACACATTATACTACTAACACATTATACTACTAACACATTATACTACTAACACAATATACTGCTAACACAATATACTACTGACACAATATACTACTAACACATTATTATACTAACACAATATACTACTAACACAATACACTACTAACACAATATACTACTAACACATTATACTACGAACACATTATCCTAACACATTATACTACTAACACATTATACTACTAACACATTATACTACTAACACAATATACTACTAACACAATATACTACTGACACAATATACTACTAACACATTATACTACTAACACAATATACTACTAACACAATATACTACTATCACATTATACTACTAACACAATATACTACTAACACAATATACTACTAACACAATATACTACTAACACAATATACTACTAACACATTATACTACGAACACATTATACTAACACATTATACTACTAACACATTATACTACTAACACATTATACTACTAACACAATATACTACTAACACAATATACTACTGACACAATATACTACTAACACATTATTATACTAACACAATATACTACTAACACAATACACTACTAACACAATATACTACTAACACATTATACTACGAACACATTATCCTAACACATTATACTACTAACACATTATACTACTAACACATTATACTACTAACACAATATACTACTGACACAATATACTACTAACACAATATACTACTAACACAATATACTACGAACACATTATACTGCTAACACAATATACTACTAACACATTATACTACTAACACAATATACTACTAACACAATATACTACTAACACATTATTATACTTACACAATATACTACTAACACAATATACTACGAACACATTATTATACTAACACAATATACTAACACATTATACTACTAACACAATATACTACTATCACATTATACTACTAACACAATATACTACTAACACATTATACTACTAACACAATATACTACTAACACAATATACTACTAACACATTATACTACTAACACAATATACTACTAACACAATATACTACGAACACATTATACTACTAACACAATATACTACAAACACATTATACTACTAACACATTATTATACTTACACAATATACTACTAACACAATATACTACGAACACATTATTATACTAACACAATATACTAACACATTATACTACTAACACAATATACTACTAACACAATATACTACTAACACATTATACTACTAACACAATATACTACTAACACATTATACTACTAACACAATATACTACTAACACAATATACTACTAACACATTATACTACTAACACAATATACTACTAACACAATGTACTACGAACACATTATACTACTAACACAATATACTACAAACACATTATACTACTAACACATTATTATACTTACACAATATACTACTAACACAATATACTACTAACACATTATTATACTAACACAATATACTACTAACACATTATTATACTAACACAATATACTAACACATTATACTACTAACACAATATACTACTAACACAATATACTACTAACACATTATACTACTAACACAATATACTACTAACACATTATACTACTAACACAATATACTACTAACACAATATACTACTAACACATTATACTACTAACACAATATACTACTAACACAATATACTACGAACACATTATACTACTAACACAATATACTACAAACACATTATACTACTAACACAATATACTACGAACACATTATACTACTAACACAATATACTACTAACACAATATACTACTAACACAATATACTACTAACACATTATTATACTAACACAATATACTACAAACACATTATACTACTAACACATTATACTACTAACACATTATTATACTAACACAATATACTACTAACACAATATACTACTAACACAATATACTACTAACACATTATACTACTAACACAATATACTACTAACACATTATTATACTAACACATTATACTACTAACACAATATACTAACACATTATTATACTAACACATTATACTACTAACACAATATACTAACACATTATACTCTGAACACATTGTAGTCCTAACACTAGCATGGCCTGGGACCACACAAGCCTTTGTATTCAGAAGAATCAGACAGAGAGATACTCTACTCTCGGTAATAGAGGCATGTGTGTGCTATTCAACGATATTTATTCCAAAAGCTGTGAGGGAGGTGCCCCCTACAGCCAGTAGTATCCTGTTCAGACGCTGAATTTCCCTGACAGCACTTGTTTTATACAAGAAAGGTGACGATGGCTGAAATTTGACGATGGCGAATGGAGGGCAAGTCACCTGAGCCGTGATGTGGACTCTGAGAGCACTGAGCATGAGAGAGAGAGAGAGAGAGAGAGAGAGAGAGAGAGAGAGAATGAGAGAGAGAGAGAGAGAGAAGAGAGAGAGAGAGAGAGAGAGGAGAAAGGAGAGCGAGAGCGAGAGAGAGAGAGAGAGAGAGAGAGAGAGAGAGAACGAGAGAGAGAGAGAGAGAGAGAGAGAACGAGAGTGAGAGAGAGAGAGAGAGAGAGAGAGAGAGAGAGAGAGAGAGAGAGAGAGAGAGAGAGAGAGAGAGAGAGAGAGAGAGGGTGTTTCTGAAACCTGGGCTGTTCGATCCACACCTACCGAGGGAACACATTGCCGATTCAAAGGGTTTTTGAAATGAAGAAAACATTAGTTTTTCATGTCCATGTTAAGTCATCTCTGTCTGTGTGCTGATTTATCATCTGTGTTGTGTATCAGTGAGCCTATTGTAGTCATGGTATAACTGAGCGATTGTCTGTTTAAAGGCAAAGATGTTCTGGGTGTTACAGGGAATGTCTACATGGACATCATAAACACTTTGTTAAGTGTAGGCTACGAACACCTGCATTGACATATGTTTCAATGTTGTCATGAATTTATCATATTTTCAGGTTTTCAGGTTATTTTTAATCTCAGCCCCCAGCCCCCGCAGGAGGCCTTTTGCCTTTTAGTAGGCCGTCATTATAAATAAGAATGTTTTCTTAACTGACTTGCCTAGTTAAATAAAGGTTAAATAAATCAAAATAAATATATATAGTGCACTACTTTTGACCAGGGAGTAGTGCACTTTATAGTAGTGCACTTATAGTAGTGCACTTTATAGTAGTGCACTTATAGTAGTGCACTTTATAGTAGTGCACTTATAGTAGTGCACTTTATAGTAGTGCACTTATAGTAGTGCACTTATAGTAGTGCACTTTATAGTAGTGCACTTTATAGTAGTGCACTTATAGTAGTGCACTTTATAGTAGTGCACTTATAGTAGTGCACTTTATAGGGAACAGGATGCATTTGAGACAAACATTGTCTGGAGGGACGTTCAGTGGGCCAACCTAGGGACGTTCAGTGGGCCAACCTAGGGACGTTCAGTGGGCCAACCTAGGGACGTTCAGTGGGCCAACCTAGGGACGTTCAGTGGGCCAACCTAGGGACGTTCAGTGGGCCAACCTAGGGACGTTCAGTGGGCCAACCTGTCTGTCTATATCTGCTGTTACAGAATGGTCTCTGTCTTTGTCTACTGTTACAGAATGGTCTCTGTCTCTATCTGCTGTTACAGAATGGTCTCTGTCTGTCTCTATCTGCTGTTACAGAATGGTCTCTGTCTGTCTCTGTCTGCTGTTACAGAATGGTCTCTGTCTGTCTCTATCTACTGTTACAGAATGGTCTCTGTCTGTCTCTATCTGCTGTTACAGAATGGTCTCTGTCTGTCTCTATCTACTGTTACAGAATGGTCTCTGTCTGTTTCTATCTGCTGTTACAGAATGGTCTCTGTCTGTCTCTATCTACTGTTACAGAATGGTCTCTGTCTGTCTCTATCTACTGTTACAGAATGGTCTCTGCCTGTTTCTGTCTGTCTCTATCTGCTGTTACAGAATGGTCTCTGCCTGTCTCTATCTGCTGTTACAGAATGGTCTCTGCCTGTCTATCTGCTGTTACAGAATGGTCTCTGCCTGTCTCTATCTGCTGTTACAGAATGGTCTCTGTCTCTATCTGCTGTTACAGAATGGTCTCTGCCTGTCTCTATCTGCTGTTACAGAATGGTCTCTGTCTCTATCTACTGTTACAGAATGGTCTCTCTATCTACTGTTACAGAATGGTCTCTGTCTGTCTCGATCTACTGTTACAGAATGGTCTCTGTCTGTCTCGATCTACTGTTACAGAATGGTCTCTGTCTCTACTGTTACAGAATGGTCTCTGTCTGTATCTATCTGATGTTACAGAATGGTCTCTGCCTGTCTCTATCTACTGTTACAGAATGGTCTCTGTCTGTCTCTATCTACTGTTACAGAATGGTCTCTGTCTCTATCTGCTGTTACAGAATGGTCTCTGCCTGTCTCTATCTACTGTTACAGAATGGTCTCTGTCTGTCTCTATCTACTGTTACAGAATGGTCTCTGTCTGTCTCTATCTACTGTTACAGAATGGTCTCTGTCTCTACTGTTACAGAATGGTCTCTGTCTCTACTGTTACAGAATGGTCTCTGTCTCTATCTACTGTTACAGAATGGTCTCTGTCTGTCTCTATCTGCTGTTACAGAATGGTCTCTGTCTCTATCTACTGTTACAGAATGGTCTCTGTCTGTCTCTATCTGCTGTTACAGAATGGTCTCTGTCTCTACTGTTACAGAATGGTCTCTGTCTACTGTTACAGAATGGTCTCTGTCTCTATCTGCTGTTACAGAATGGTCTCTGTCTGTCTCTATCTAATGTTACAGAATGGTCTCTGTCTCTATCTGCTGTTACAGAATGGTCTCTGCCTGTCTCTATCTGCTGTTACAGAATGGTTTCTGTCTGTCTCTATCTGCTGTTACAGAATGGTCTCTGTCTCTACTGTTACAGAATGGTCTCTGTCTCTACTGTTACAGAATGGTCTCTGTCTCTATCTGCTGTTACAGAATGGTCTCTGCCTGTTTCTGTCGGTCTCTATCTGCTGTTACAGAATGGTCTCTGTCTCTATCTACTGTTACAGAATGGTCTCTGTCGGTCTCTATCTGCTGTTACAGAATGGTCTCTGTCTCTGCTGTTACAGAATGGTCTCTGTCTGTCTCTATCTACTGTTACAGAATGGTCTCTGTCTGTCTCTATCTACTGTTACAGAATGGTCTCTGTCTCTACTGTTACAGAATGGTCTCTGTCTCTACTGTTACAGAATGGTCTCTGTCTCTATCTACTGTTACAGAATGGTCTCTGTCTGTCTCTATCTGCTGTTACAGAATGGTCTCTGTCTCTATCTACTGTTACAGAATGGTCTCTGTCTGTCTCTATCTGCTGTTACAGAATGGTCTCTGTCTCTACTGTTACAGAATGGTCTCTGTCTACTGTTACAGAATGGTCTCTGTCTCTATCTACTGTTACAGAATGGTCTCTGTCTGTCTCTATCTGCTGTTACAGAATGGTCTCTGTCTGTCTCTATCTAATGTTACAGAATGGTCTCTGTCTCTATCTGCTGTTACAGAATGGTCTCTGCCTGTCTCTATCTGCTGTTACAGAATGGTTTCTGTCTGTCTCTATCTGCTGTTACAGAATGGTCTCTGTCTCTACTGTTACAGAATGGTCTCTGTCTCTACTGTTACAGAATGGTCTCTGTCTCTATCTGCTGTTACAGAATGGTCTCTGCCTGTTTCTGTCGGTCTCTATCTGCTGTTACAGAATGGTCTCTGTCTCTATCTACTGTTACAGAATGGTCTCTGTCGGTCTCTATCTGCTGTTACAGAATGGTCTCTGTCTCTGCTGTTACAGAATGGTCTCTGTCTCTACTGTTACAGAATGGTCTCTGTCTACTGTTACAGAATGGTCTCTGTCTCTATCTACTGTTACAGAATGGTCTCTGTCTGTCTCTATCTGCTGTTACAGAATGGTCTCTGTCTGTCTCTATCTACTGTTACAGAATGGTCTCTGTCTCTATCTGCTGTTACAGAATGGTCTCTGCCTGTCTCTATCTGCTGTTACAGAATGGTTTCTGTCTGTCTCTATCTGCTGTTACAGAATGGTCTCTGTCTCTACTGTTACAGAATGGTCTCTGTCTCTACTGTTACAGAATGGTCTCTGTCTCTATCTGCTGTTACAGAATGGTCTCTGCCTGTTTCTGTCGGTCTCTGTCTGCTGTTACAGAATGGTCTCTGTCTCTATCTACTGTTACAGAATGGTCTCTGTCGGTCTCTATCTGCTGTTACAGAATGGTCTCTGTCTCTGCTGTTACAGAATGGTCTCTGTCTCTACTGTTACAGAATGGTCTCTGTCTACTGTTACAGAATGGTCTCTGTCTCTATCTACTGTTACATAATGGTCTCTGTCTGTCTCTATCTGCTGTTACAGAATGGTCTCTGTCTGTCTCTATCTACTGTTACAGAATGGTCTCTGTCTCTATCTGCTGTTACAGAATGGTCTCTGCCTGTCTCTATCTGCTGTTACAGAATGGTTTCTGTCTGTCTCTATCTGCTGTTACAGAATGGTCTCTGTCTCTACTGTTACAGAATGGTCTCTGTCTCTACTGTTACAGAATGGTCTCTGTCTCTATCTGCTGTTACAGAATGGTCTCTGCCTGTTTCTGTCGGTCTCTATCTGCTGTTACAGAATGGTCTCTGTCTCTATCTACTGTTACAGAATGGTCTCTGTCGGTCTCTATCTGCTGTTACAGAATGGTCTCTGTCTCTGCTGTTACAGAATGGTCTCTGTCTCTACTGTTACAGAATGGTCTCTGTCTGTCTCTGTCTGCTGTTACAGAATGGTCTCTGTCTGTCTCTATCTACTGTTACAGAATGGTCTCTGTCTGTCTCTGTCTGTTGTTACAGAATGGTCTCTGTCTGTCTCTGTCTGCTGTTACAGAATGGTCTCTGTCTGTCTCTGTCTGCTGTTACAGAATGGTCTCTGTCTGTCTCTATCTACTGTTACAGAATGGTCTCTGTCTGTCTCTATCTGCTGTTACAGAATGGTCTCTGTCTGTCTCTATCTACTGTTACAGAATGGTCTCTGCCTGTTTCTGTCTGTCTCTATCTGCTGTTACAGAATGGTCTCTGCCTGTCTCTATCTGCTGTTACAGAATGGTCTCTGCCTGTCTATCTGCTGCTACAGAATGGTCTCTGCCTGTCTCTATCTGCTGTTACAGAATGGTCTCTGTCTCTATCTACTGTTACAGAATGTTCTCTGTCTGTCTCTGTCTACTGTTACAGAATGGTCTCTGTCTCTATCTACTGTTACAGAATGGTCTCTGCCTGTCTCTATCTGCTGTTACAGAATGGTCTCTGTCTCTATCTACTGTTACAAAATGGTCTCTCTATCTACTGTTACAGAATGGTCTCTGTCTGTCTCGATCTACTGTTACAGAATGGTCTCTGTCTCTATCTGCTGTTACAGAATGGTCTCTGTCTGTCTATATCTGCTGTTACAGAATGGTCTCTGTCTGTCTCTATCTACTGTTACAGAATGGTCTCTGTCTCTATCTGCTGTTACAGAATGGTCTCTGTCTGTCTCTATCTGCTGTTACAGAATGGTCTCGGTCTCTATTTGCTGTTACAGAATGGTCTCTGTCTGTCTCTATCTGCTGTTACAGAATGGTCTCTGTCTGTCTCTATCTGCTGTTACAGAATGGTCTCTGTCTGTCTCTATCTACTGTTACAGAATGGTCTCTGCCTGTTTCTGTCTGTCTCTATCTGCTGTTACAGAATGGTCTCTGTCTCTACTGTTACAGAATGGTCTCTGTCTCTACTGTTACAGAATGGTCTCTGTCTCTATCTGCTGTTACAGAATGGTCTCTGCCTGTTTCTGTCGGTCTCTATCTGCTGTTACAGAATGGTCTCTGTCTCTATCTACTGTTACAGAATGGTCTCTGTCGGTCTCTATCTGCTGTTACAGAATGGTCTCTGTCTCTGCTGTTACAGAATGGTCTCTGTCTGTCTCTATCTACTGTTACAGAATGGTCTCTGTCTGTCTCTATCTACTGTTACAGAATGGTCTCTGTCTCTACTGTTACAGAATGGTCTCTGTCTCTACTGTTACAGAATGGTCTCTGTCTCTATCTACTGTTACAGAATGGTCTCTGTCTGTCTCTATCTGCTGTTACAGAATGGTCTCTGTCTCTATCTACTGTTACAGAATGGTCTCTGTCTGTCTCTATCTGCTGTTACAGAATGGTCTCTGTCTCTACTGTTACAGAATGGTCTCTGTCTACTGTTACAGAATGGTCTCTGTCTCTATCTACTGTTACAGAATGGTCTCTGTCTGTCTCTATCTGCTGTTACAGAATGGTCTCTGTCTGTCTCTATCTAATGTTACAGAATGGTCTCTGTCTCTATCTGCTGTTACAGAATGGTCTCTGCCTGTCTCTATCTGCTGTTACAGAATGGTTTCTGTCTGTCTCTATCTGCTGTTACAGAATGGTCTCTGTCTCTACTGTTACAGAATGGTCTCTGTCTCTACTGTTACAGAATGGTCTCTGTCTCTATCTGCTGTTACAGAATGGTCTCTGCCTGTTTCTGTCGGTCTCTATCTGCTGTTACAGAATGGTCTCTGTCTCTATCTACTGTTACAGAATGGTCTCTGTCGGTCTCTATCTGCTGTTACAGAATGGTCTCTGTCTCTGCTGTTACAGAATGGTCTCTGTCTCTACTGTTACAGAATGGTCTCTGTCTACTGTTACAGAATGGTCTCTGTCTCTATCTACTGTTACAGAATGGTCTCTGTCTGTCTCTATCTGCTGTTACAGAATGGTCTCTGTCTGTCTCTATCTACTGTTACAGAATGGTCTCTGTCTCTATCTGCTGTTACAGAATGGTCTCTGCCTGTCTCTATCTGCTGTTACAGAATGGTTTCTGTCTGTCTCTATCTGCTGTTACAGAATGGTCTCTGTCTCTACTGTTACAGAATGGTCTCTGTCTCTACTGTTACAGAATGGTCTCTGTCTCTATCTGCTGTTACAGAATGGTCTCTGCCTGTTTCTGTCGGTCTCTGTCTGCTGTTACAGAATGGTCTCTGTCTCTATCTACTGTTACAGAATGGTCTCTGTCGGTCTCTATCTGCTGTTACAGAATGGTCTCTGTCTCTGCTGTTACAGAATGGTCTCTGTCTCTACTGTTACAGAATGGTCTCTGTCTACTGTTACAGAATGGTCTCTGTCTCTATCTACTGTTACATAATGGTCTCTGTCTGTCTCTATCTGCTGTTACAGAATGGTCTCTGTCTGTCTCTATCTACTGTTACAGAATGGTCTCTGTCTCTATCTGCTGTTACAGAATGGTCTCTGCCTGTCTCTATCTGCTGTTACAGAATGGTTTCTGTCTGTCTCTATCTGCTGTTACAGAATGGTCTCTGTCTCTACTGTTACAGAATGGTCTCTGTCTCTACTGTTACAGAATGGTCTCTGTCTCTATCTGCTGTTACAGAATGGTCTCTGCCTGTTTCTGTCGGTCTCTATCTGCTGTTACAGAATGGTCTCTGTCTCTATCTACTGTTACAGAATGGTCTCTGTCGGTCTCTATCTGCTGTTACAGAATGGTCTCTGTCTCTGCTGTTACAGAATGGTCTCTGTCTCTACTGTTACAGAATGGTCTCTGTCTGTCTCTGTCTGCTGTTACAGAATGGTCTCTGTCTGTCTCTATCTACTGTTACAGAATGGTCTCTGTCTGTCTCTGTCTGTTGTTACAGAATGGTCTCTGTCTGTCTCTGTCTGCTGTTACAGAATGGTCTCTGTCTGTCTCTGTCTGCTGTTACAGAATGGTCTCTGTCTGTCTCTATCTACTGTTACAGAATGGTCTCTGTCTGTCTCTATCTGCTGTTACAGAATGGTCTCTGTCTGTCTCTATCTACTGTTACAGAATGGTCTCTGCCTGTTTCTGTCTGTCTCTATCTGCTGTTACAGAATGGTCTCTGCCTGTCTCTATCTGCTGTTACAGAATGGTCTCTGCCTGTCTATCTGCTGCTACAGAATGGTCTCTGCCTGTCTCTATCTGCTGTTACAGAATGGTCTCTGTCTCTATCTACTGTTACAGAATGTTCTCTGTCTGTCTCTGTCTACTGTTACAGAATGGTCTCTGTCTCTATCTACTGTTACAGAATGGTCTCTGCCTGTCTCTATCTGCTGTTACAGAATGGTCTCTGTCTCTATCTACTGTTACAAAATGGTCTCTCTATCTACTGTTACAGAATGGTCTCTGTCTGTCTCGATCTACTGTTACAGAATGGTCTCTGTCTCTATCTGCTGTTACAGAATGGTCTCTGTCTGTCTATATCTGCTGTTACAGAATGGTCTCTGTCTGTCTCTATCTACTGTTACAGAATGGTCTCTGTCTCTATCTGCTGTTACAGAATGGTCTCTGTCTGTCTCTATCTGCTGTTACAGAATGGTCTCGGTCTCTATTTGCTGTTACAGAATGGTCTCTGTCTGTCTCTATCTGCTGTTACAGAATGGTCTCTGTCTGTCTCTATCTGCTGTTACAGAATGGTCTCTGTCTGTCTCTATCTACTGTTACAGAATGGTCTCTGCCTGTTTCTGTCTGTCTCTATCTGCTGTTACAGAATGGTCTCTGCCTGTCTCTATCTGCTGTTACAGAATGGTCTCTGCCTGTCTATCTGCTGTTACAGAATGGTCTCTGCCTGTCTCTATCTGCTGTTACAGAATGGTCTCTGTCTCTACTGTTACAGAATGGTCTCTGTCTCTATCTACTGTTACAGAATGGTCGCTGTCTGTCTCTGTCTACTGTTACAGAATGGTCTCTGCCTGTCTCTATCTGCTGTTACAGAATGGTCTCTGTCTCTATCTACTGTTACAGAATGGTCTCTCTATCTACTGTTACAGAATGGTCTCTGTCTGTCTCGATCTACTGTTACAGAATGTTCTCTGTCTGTCTCTATCTACTGTTACAGAATGGTCTCTGTCTGCTGTTACAGAATGGTCTCTGTCTCTGTCTGCTGTTACAGAATGGTCTCTGTCTCTACTGTTACAGAATGGTCTCTGTCTCTACTGTTACAGAATGGTCTCTGTCTGTCTCTATCTGCTGTTACAGAATGGTCTCTGTCTGTCTCTGTCTGCTGTTACAGAATGGTCTCTGTCTCTACTGTTACAGAATGGTCTCTGTCTCTATCTGCTGTTACAGAATGGTCTCTGTCTGTCTCTATCTACTGTTACAGAATGGTCTCTGTCTGTCTCTGTCTACTGTTACAGAATTGTCTCTGCCTGTCTCTATCTGCTGTTACAGAATGGTCTCTGTCTCTATCTACTGTTACAGAATGGTCTCTGTCTCTATCTGCTGTTACAGAATGGTCTCTGTCTGTCTCTATCTACTGTTACAGAATGGTCTCTGTCTGTCTCTATCTGCTGTTACAGAATGGTCTCTGTCTCTACTGTTACAGAATGGTCTCTGTCTCTATCTGCTGTTACAGAATGGTCTCTGTCTCTACTGTTACAGAATGGTCTCTGTCTGTCTCTATCTGCTGTTACAGAATGGTCTCTGTCTGTCTCTATCTGCTGTTACAGAATGGTCTCTGTCTGTCTCTATCTGCTGTTACAGAATGGTCTCTGTCTCTACTGTTACAGAATGGTCTCTGTCTGTCTCTATCTGCTGTTACAGAATGGTCTCTGTCTGTCTCTATCTGCTGTTACAGAATGGTCTCTGTCTGTCTCTATCTGCTGTTACAGAATGGTCTCTGTCTGTCTCTATCTGCTGTTACAGAATGGTCTCTGTCTCTATCTACTGTTACAGAATGGTCTCTGTCTGTCTATATCTGCTGTTACAGAATGGTCTCTGTCTGTCTCTATCTGCTGTTACAGAATGGTCTCTGTCTGTCTCTATCTGCTGTTACAGAATGGTCTCTGTCTCTACTGTTACAGAATGGTCTCTGTCTGTCTCTACTGTTACAGAATGGTCTCTGTCTCTACTGTTACAGAATGGTCTCTGTCTGTCTCTATCTACTGTTACAGAATGGTCTCTGCCTGTCTCTATCTACTGTTACAGAATGGTCTCTGTCTTTCTCTATCTGCTGTTACAGAATGGTCTCTGCCTGTCTCTATCTGCTGTTACAGAATGGTCTCTGTCTGTCTCTATCTGCTGTTACAGAATGGTCTCTGTCTGTCTCTATCTGCTGTTACAGAATGGTCTCGGTCTCTATTTGCTGTTACAGAATGGTCTCTGTCTGTCTCTATCTGCTGTTACAGAATGGTCTCTGTCTGTCTCTATCTGCTGTTACAGAATGGTCTCTGTCTGTCTCTATCTACTGTTACAGAATGGTCTCTGCCTGTTTCTGTCTGTCTCTATCTGCTGTTACAGAATGGTCTCTGCCTGTCTCTATCTGCTGTTACAGAATGGTCTCTGCCTGTCTATCTGCTGTTACAGAATGGTCTCTGCCTGTCTCTATCTGCTGTTACAGAATGGTCTCTGTCTCTACTGTTACAGAATGGTCTCTGTCTCTATCTACTGTTACAGAATGGTCTCTGTCTGTCTCTGTCTACTGTTACAGAATGGTCTCTGCCTGTCTCTATCTGCTGTTACAGAATGGTCTCTGTCTCTATCTACTGTTACAGAATGGTCTCTCTATCTACTGTTACAGAATGGTCTCTGTCTGTCTCGATCTACTGTTACAGAATGGTCTCTGTCTGTCTATATCTGCTGTTACAGAATGGTCTCTGTCTTTGTCTACTGTTACAGAATGGTCTCTGTCTCTATCTGCTGTTACAGAATGGTCTCTGTCTGTCTCTGTCTGCTGTTACAGAATGGTCTCTGCCTGTCTCTATCTGCTGTTACAGAATGGTCTCTGTCTCTATCTACTGTTACAGAATGGTCTCTGTCTTTCTCTATCTGCTGTTACAGAATGGTCTCTGCCTGTCTCTATCTGCTGTTACAGAATGGTCTCTGTCTGTCTCTATCTGCTGTTACAGAATGGTCTCTGTCTGTCTCTATCTGCTGTTACAGAATGGTCTCGGTCTCTATTTGCTGTTACAGAATGGTCTCTGTCTGTCTCTATCTGCTGTTACAGAATGGTCTCTGCCTGTCTCTATCTGCTGTTACAGAATGGTCTCTGTCTGTCTCTATCTGCTGTTACAGAATGGTCTCTGCCTGTCTCTATCTGCTGTTACAGAATGGTCTCTGCCTGTCTATCTGCTGTTACAGAATGGTCTCTGCCTGTCTCTATCTGCTGTTACAGAATGGTCTCTGTCTCTACTGTTACAGAATGGTCTCTGTCTCTATCTACTGTTACAGAATGGTCTCTGTCTGTCTCTGTCTACTGTTACAGAATGGTCTCTGCCTGTCTCTATCTGCTGTTACAGAATGGTCTCTGTCTCTATCTACTGTTACAGAATGGTCTCTCTATCTACTGTTACAGAATGGTCTCTGTCTGTCTCGATCTACTGTTACAGAATGGTCTCTGTCTGTCTATATCTGCTGTTACAGAATGGTCTCTGTCTTTGTCTACTGTTACAGAATGGTCTCTGTCTCTATCTGCTGTTACAGAATGGTCTCTGTCTGTCTCTGTCTGCTGTTACAGAATGGTCTCTGTCTGTCTCTATCTGCTGTTACAGAATGGTCTCTGTCTGTCTCTATCTGCTGTTACAGAATGGTCTCTGTCTGTCTCTATCTGCTGTTACAGAATGGTCTCTGTCTCTATCTGCTGTTACAGAATGGTCTCTGTCTGTCTCTGTCTGCTGTTACAGAATGGTCTCTGTCTGTCTCTATCTGCTGTTACAGAATGGTCTCTGTCTGTCTCTATCTGCTGTTACAGAATGGTCTCTGTCTGTCTCTATCTACTGTTACAGAATGGTCTCTGCCTGTTTCTGTCTGTCTCTATCTGCTGTTACAGAATGGTCTCTGCCTGTCTCTATCTGCTGTTACAGAATGGTCTCTGCCTGTCTATCTGCTGTTACAGAATGGTCTCTGCCTGTCTCTATCTGCTGTTACAGAATGGTCTCTGTCTCTACTGTTACAGAATGGTCTCTGTCTCTATCTACTGTTACAGAATGGTCTCTGTCTGTCTCTGTCTACTGTTACAGAATGGTCTCTGCCTGTCTCTATCTGCTGTTACAGAATGGTCTCTGTCTCTATCCACTGTTACAGAATGGTCTCTCTATCTACTGTTACAGAATGGTCTCTGTCTGTCTCGATCTACTGTTACAGAATGTTCTCTGTCTGTCTCTATCTACTGTTACAGAATGGTCTCTGTCTGCTGTTACAGAATGGTCTCTGTCTCTGTCTGCTGTTACAGAATGGTCTCTGTCTCTACTGTTACAGAATGGTCTCTGTCTCTACTGTTACAGAATGGTCTCTGTCTGTCTCTATCTGCTGTTACAGAATGGTCTCTGTCTGTCTCTGTCTGCTGTTACAGAATGGTCTCTGTCTCTACTGTTACAGAATGGTCTCTGTCTCTATCTGCTGTTACAGAATGGTCTCTGTCTGTCTCTATCTACTGTTACAGAATGGTCTCTGTCTGTCTCTGTCTACTGTTACAGAATTGTCTCTGCCTGTCTCTATCTGCTGTTACAGAATGGTCTCTGTCTCTATCTACTGTTACAGAATGGTCTCTGTCTCTATCTGCTGTTACAGAATGGTCTCTGTCTGTCTCTATCTACTGTTACAGAATGGTCTCTGTCTGTCTCTATCTGCTGTTACAGAATGGTCTCTGTCTCTACTGTTACAGAATGGTCTCTGTCTCTATCTGCTGTTACAGAATGGTCTCTGTCTCTACTGTTACAGAATGGTCTCTGTCTGTCTCTATCTGCTGTTACAGAATGGTCTCTGTCTGTCTCTATCTGCTGTTACAGAATGGTCTCTGTCTGTCTCTATCTGCTGTTACAGAATGGTCTCTGTCTCTACTGTTACAGAATGGTCTCTGTCTGTCTCTATCTGCTGTTACAGAATGGTCTCTGTCTGTCTCTATCTGCTGTTACAGAATGGTCTCTGTCTGTCTCTATCTGCTGTTACAGAATGGTCTCTGTCTGTCTCTATCTGCTGTTACAGAATGGTCTCTGTCTCTATCTACTGTTACAGAATGGTCTCTGTCTGTCTATATCTGCTGTTACAGAATGGTCTCTGTCTGTCTCTATCTGCTGTTACAGAATGGTCTCTGTCTGTCTCTATCTGCTGTTACAGAATGGTCTCTGTCTCTACTGTTACAGAATGGTCTCTGTCTGTCTCTACTGTTACAGAATGGTCTCTGTCTCTACTGTTACAGAATGGTCTCTGTCTGTCTCTATCTACTGTTACAGAATGGTCTCTGCCTGTCTCTATCTACTGTTACAGAATGGTCTCTGTCTTTCTCTATCTGCTGTTACAGAATGGTCTCTGCCTGTCTCTATCTGCTGTTACAGAATGGTCTCTGTCTGTCTCTATCTGCTGTTACAGAATGGTCTCTGTCTGTCTCTATCTGCTGTTACAGAATGGTCTCGGTCTCTATTTGCTGTTACAGAATGGTCTCTGTCTGTCTCTATCTGCTGTTACAGAATGGTCTCTGTCTGTCTCTATCTGCTGTTACAGAATGGTCTCTGTCTGTCTCTATCTACTGTTACAGAATGGTCTCTGCCTGTTTCTGTCTGTCTCTATCTGCTGTTACAGAATGGTCTCTGCCTGTCTCTATCTGCTGTTACAGAATGGTCTCTGCCTGTCTATCTGCTGTTACAGAATGGTCTCTGCCTGTCTCTATCTGCTGTTACAGAATGGTCTCTGTCTCTACTGTTACAGAATGGTCTCTGTCTCTATCTACTGTTACAGAATGGTCTCTGTCTGTCTCTGTCTACTGTTACAGAATGGTCTCTGCCTGTCTCTATCTACTGTTACAGAATGGTCTCTCTATCTACTGTTACAGAATGGTCTCTGTCTGTCTCGATCTACTGTTACAGAATGGTCTCTGTCTGTCTATATCTGCTGTTACAGAATGGTCTCTGTCTTTGTCTACTGTTACAGAATGGTCTCTGTCTCTATCTGCTGTTACAGAATGGTCTCTGTCTGTCTCTGTCTGCTGTTACAGAATGGTCTCTGCCTGTCTCTATCTGCTGTTACAGAATGGTCTCTGTCTCTATCTACTGTTACAGAATGGTCTCTGTCTTTCTCTATCTGCTGTTACAGAATGGTCTCTGCCTGTCTCTATCTGCTGTTACAGAATGGTCTCTGTCTGTCTCTATCTGCTGTTACAGAATGGTCTCTGTCTGTCTCTATCTGCTGTTACAGAATGGTCTCGGTCTCTATTTGCTGTTACAGAATGGTCTCTGTCTGTCTCTATCTGCTGTTACAGAATGGTCTCTGTCTGTCTCTATCTGCTGTTACAGAATGGTCTCTGTCTGTCTCTATCTACTGTTACAGAATGGTCTCTGCCTGTTTCTGTCTGTCTCTATCTGCTGTTACAGAATGGTCTCTGCCTGTCTCTATCTGCTGTTACAGAATGGTCTCTGCCTGTCTATCTGCTGTTACAGAATGGTCTCTGCCTGTCTCTATCTGCTGTTACAGAATGGTCTCTGTCTCTACTGTTACAGAATGGTCTCTGTCTCTATCTACTGTTACAGAATGGTCTCTGTCTGTCTCTGTCTACTGTTACAGAATGGTCTCTGCCTGTCTCTATCTGCTGTTACAGAATGGTCTCTGTCTCTATCTACTGTTACAGAATGGTCTCTCTATCTACTGTTACAGAATGGTCTCTGTCTGTCTCGATCTACTATTACAGAATGGTCTCTGTCTGTCTATATCTGCTGTTACAGAATGGTCTCTGTCTTTGTCTACTGTTACAGAATGGTCTCTGTCTCTATCTGCTGTTACAGAATGGTCTCTGTCTGTCTCTGTCTGCTGTTACAGAATGGTCTCTGTCTGTCTCTATCTGCTGTTACAGAATGGTCTCTGTCTGTCTCTATCTGCTGTTACAGAATGGTCTCTGTCTGTCTCTATCTGCTGTTACAGAATGGTCTCTGTCTCTATCTGCTGTTACAGAATGGTCTCTGTCTGTCTCTGTCTGCTGTTACAGAATGGTCTCTGTCTGTCTCTATCTGCTGTTACAGAATGGTCTCTGTCTGTCTCTATCTGCTGTTACAGAATGGTCTCTGTCTGTCTCTATCTGCTGTTACAGAATGGTCTCGGTCTCTATTTGCTGTTACAGAATGGTCTCTGTCTGTCTCTATCTGCTGTTATAGAATGGTCTCTGTCTGTCTCTATCTGCTGTTACAGAATGGTCTCTGTCTGTCTCTATCTACTGTTACAGAATGGTCTCTGCCTGTTTCTGTCTGTCTCTATCTGCTGTTACAGAATGGTCTCTGTCTGTCTCTATCTGCTGTTACAGAATGGTCTCTGTCTGTCTCTATCTGCTGTTACAGAATGGTCTCTGTCTCTATCTACTGTTACAGAATGGTCTCTGTCTGTCTATATCTGCTGTTACAGAATGGTCTCTGTCTGTCTCTATCTGCTGTTACAGAATGGTCTCTGTCTGTCTCTATCTGCTGTTACAGAATGGTCTCTGTCTCTACTGTTACAGAATGGTCTCTGTCTGTCTCTACTGTTACAGAATGGTCTCTGTCTCTACTGTTACAGAATGGTCTCTGTCTGTCTCTATCTACTGTTACAGAATGGTCTCTGCCTGTCTCTATCTGCTGTTACAGAATGGTCTCTGTCTGTCTCTATCTGCTGTTACAGAATGGTCTCTGTCTGTCTCTATCTGCTGTTACAGAATGGTCTCGGTCTCTATTTGCTGTTACAGAATGGTCTCTGTCTGTCTCTATCTGCTGTTACAGAATGGTCTCTGTCTGTCTCTATCTGCTGTTACAGAATGGTCTCTGTCTGTCTCTATCTACTGTTACAGAATGGTCTCTGCCTGTTTCTGTCTGTCTCTATCTGCTGTTACAGAATGGTCTCTGCCTGTCTCTATCTGCTGTTACAGAATGGTCTCTGCCTGTCTATCTGCTGTTACAGAATGGTCTCTGCCTGTCTCTATCTGCTGTTACAGAATGGTCTCTGTCTCTACTGTTACAGAATGGTCTCTGTCTCTATCTACTGTTACAGAATGGTCTCTGTCTGTCTCTGTCTACTGTTACAGAATGGTCTCTGCCTGTCTCTATCTGCTGTTACAGAATGGTCTCTGTCTCTATCTACTGTTACAGAATGGTCTCTCTATCTACTGTTACAGAATGGTCTCTGTCTGTCTCGATCTACTGTTACAGAATGGTCTCTGTCTGTCTATATCTGCTGTTACAGAATGGTCTCTGTCTTTGTCTACTGTTACAGAATGGTCTCTGTCTCTATCTGCTGTTACAGAATGGTCTCTGTCTGTCTCTGTCTGCTGTTACAGAATGGTCTCTGCCTGTCTCTATCTGCTGTTACAGAATGGTCTCTGTCTCTATCTACTGTTACAGAATGGTCTCTGTCTTTCTCTATCTGCTGTTACAGAATGGTCTCTGCCTGTCTCTATCTGCTGTTACAGAATGGTCTCTGTCTGTCTCTATCTGCTGTTACAGAATGGTCTCTGTCTGTCTCTATCTGCTGTTACAGAATGGTCTCGGTCTCTATTTGCTGTTACAGAATGGTCTCTGTCTGTCTCTATCTGCTGTTACAGAATGGTCTCTGTCTGTCTCTATCTGCTGTTACAGAATGGTCTCTGTCTGTCTCTATCTACTGTTACAGAATGGTCTCTGCCTGTTTCTGTCTGTCTCTATCTGCTGTTACAGAATGGTCTCTGCCTGTCTCTATCTGCTGTTACAGAATGGTCTCTGCCTGTCTATCTGCTGTTACAGAATGGTCTCTGCCTGTCTCTATCTGCTGTTACAGAATGGTCTCTGTCTCTACTGTTACAGAATGGTCTCTGTCTCTATCTACTGTTACAGAATGGTCTCTGTCTGTCTCTGTCTACTGTTACAGAATGGTCTCTGCCTGTCTCTATCTGCTGTTACAGAATGGTCTCTGTCTCTATCTACTGTTACAGAATGGTCTCTCTATCTACTGTTACAGAATGGTCTCTGTCTGTCTCGATCTACTATTACAGAATGGTCTCTGTCTGTCTATATCTGCTGTTACAGAATGGTCTCTGTCTTTGTCTACTGTTACAGAATGGTCTCTGTCTCTATCTGCTGTTACAGAATGGTCTCTGTCTGTCTCTGTCTGCTGTTACAGAATGGTCTCTGTCTGTCTCTATCTGCTGTTACAGAATGGTCTCTGTCTGTCTCTATCTGCTGTTACAGAATGGTCTCTGTCTGTCTCTATCTGCTGTTACAGAATGGTCTCTGTCTCTATCTGCTGTTACAGAATGGTCTCTGTCTGTCTCTGTCTGCTGTTACAGAATGGTCTCTGTCTGTCTCTATCTGCTGTTACAGAATGGTCTCTGTCTGTCTCTATCTGCTGTTACAGAATGGTCTCTGTCTGTCTCTATCTGCTGTTACAGAATGGTCTCGGTCTCTATTTGCTGTTACAGAATGGTCTCTGTCTGTCTCTATCTGCTGTTATAGAATAGTCTCTGTCTGTCTCTATCTGCTGTTACAGAATGGTCTCTGTCTGTCTCTATCTACTGTTACAGAATGGTCTCTGCCTGTTTCTGTCTGTCTCTATCTGCTGTTACAGAATGGTCTCTGTCTGTCTCTATCTGCTGTTACAGAATGGTCTCTGTCTGTCTCTATCTGCTGTTACAGAATGGTCTCTGTCTCTATCTACTGTTACAGAATGGTCTCTGTCTGTCTATATCTGCTGTTACAGAATGGTCTCTGTCTGTCTCTATCTGCTGTTACAGAATGGTCTCTGTCTGTCTCTATCTGCTGTTACAGAATGGTCTCTGTCTCTACTGTTACAGAATGGTCTCTGTCTGTCTCTACTGTTACAGAATGGTCTCTGTCTCTACTGTTACAGAATGGTCTCTGTCTGTCTCTATCTACTGTTACAGAATGGTCTCTGCCTGTCTCTATCTGCTGTTACAGAATGGTCTCTGTCTCTATCTACTGTTACAGAATGGTCTCTGTCTTTCTCTATCTGCTGTTACAGAATGGTCTCTGCCTGTCTCTATCTGCTGTTACAGAATGGTCTCTGTCTGTCTCTATCTGCTGTTACAGAATGGTCTCTGTCTGTCTCTATCTGCTGTTACAGAATGGTCTCTGTCTGTCTCTATCTGCTGTTACAGAATGGTCTCTGTCTGTCTCTATCTACTGTTACAGAATGGTCTCTGCCTGTTTCTGTCTGTCTCTATCTGCTGTTACAGAATGGTCTCTGCCTGTCTCTATCTGCTGTTACAGAATGGTCTCTGCCTGTCTATCTGCTGTTACAGAATGGTCTCTGCCTGTCTCTATCTGCTGTTACAGAATGGTCTCTGTCTCTACTGTTACAGAATGGTCTCTGTCTCTATCTACTGTTACAGAATGGTCTCTGTCTGTCTCTGTCTACTGTTACAGAATGGTCTCTGCGTGTCTCTATCTGCTGTTACAGAATGGTCTCTGTCTCTATCTACTGTTACAGAATGGTCTCTCTATCTACTGTTACAGAATGGTCTCTGTCTGTCTCGATCTACTGTTACAGAATGGTCTCTGTCTGTCTATATCTGCTGTTACAGAATGGTCTCTGTCTTTGTCTACTGTTACAGAATGGTCTCTGTCTCTATCTGCTGTTACAGAATGGTCTCTGTCTGTCTCTGTCTGCTGTTACAGAATGGTCTCTGTCTGTCTCTATCTGCTGTTACAGAATGGTCTCTGTCTGTCTCTATCTGCTGTTACAGAATGGTCTCTGTCTGTCTCTATCTGCTGTTACAGAATGGTCTCGGTCTCTATTTGCTGTTACAGAATGGTCTCTGTCTGTCTCTATCTGCTGTTATAGAATGGTCTCTGTCTGTCTCTATCTGCTGTTACAGAATGGTCTCTGTCTGTCTCTATCTACTGTTACAGAATGGTCTCTGCCTGTTTCTGTCTGTCTCTATCTGCTGTTACAGAATGGTCTCTGCCTGTCTCTATCTGCTGTTACAGAATGGTCTCTGCCTGTCTATCTGCTGTTACAGAATGGTCTCTGCCTGTCTATATCTGCTGTTACAGAATGGTCTCTGTCTCTACTGTTACAGAATGGTCTCTGTCTCTATCTACTGTTACAGAATGGTCTCTGTCTGTCTCTGTCTGCTGTTACAGAATGGTCTCTGTCTGTCTCTATCTACTGTTACAGAATGGTCTCTGTCTCTATCTGCTGTTACAGAATGTTCTCTGCCTGTCTCTATCTGCTGTTACAGAATGGTCTCTGTCTGTCTCTGTCTGCTGTTACAGAATGGTCTCTGTCTCTACTGTTACAGAATGGTCTCTGGCTCTATCTACTGTTACAGAATGGTCTCTGTCTCTATCTACTGTTACAGAATGGTCTCTGTCTGTCTCTGTCTGCTGTTACAGAATGGTCTCTGTCTGTCTCTATCTGCTGTTACAGAATGGTCTCTGTCTGTCTCTATCTACTGTTACAGAATGGTCTCTGTCTGTCTCTATCTACTGTTACAGAATGGTCTCTGTCTCTGTCTACTGTTACAGAATGGTCTCTGTCTCTATCTACTGTTACAGAATGGTCTCTGTCTCTATCTGCTGTTACAGAATTGTCTCTGTCTTTGTCTACTGTTACAGAATGGTCTCTGTCTCTATCTGCTGTTACAGAATGGTCTCTGTCTGTCTCTATCTGCTGTTACAGAATGCTCTCTGTCTGTCTCTATCTACTGTTACAGAATGCTCTCTGTCTGTCTCTGTCTGCTGTTACAGAATGGTCTCTGTCTCTGTCTCTGTCTACTGTTACAGAATGGTCTCTGTCTTTGTCTACTGTTACAGAATGGTCTCTGTCTGTCTCTGTCTGCTGTTACAGAATGGTCTCTGTCTGTCTCTATCTACTGTTACAGAATGGTCTCTGTCTGTCTCTATCTGCTGTTACAGAATGGTCTCTGTCTGTCTCTATCTGCTGTTACAGAATGGTCTCTGTCTCTATCTACTGTTACAGAATGGTCTCTGTCTCTATCTACTGCCGTGTGATGAAGGCCAGAAATAGAATGTTTACACATCTACGCACACATGCACAGACACACGTAGAAGCATGCACACACTCATGGCACACACGGGACACACGGGACACACGGCATACACGGGACACACGGGACACACGGAACACAAGCAAACAAGCACGCACGCACGCAAGCAAGCACGTACGCAAATACACACACACACACGAGGGCTCTATCCTAATTCATGTGTTCTCTGTCACCAGGAGCTGCATAGCAAATAGTCCAGTAACAAAGGACAATTCTCAAGGACTAGTCAGCCCTTCCCCCTCTGAGGGGCCAACATGTATCTCTGCTACAGTATCCAGAGGACTGACTATTGTGACAGAATAATCCTGTAGAATACATGTCTGGTATCTATGTGTTACTGCTCACTAGGGATAACTCTGATGCTATCTATATGTATGATCTCTGTTGTTAATGTTCTCTGAGGATAACTCTGATGCTATCTATATGGATGATCTCTGTTGTTAATGTTCTCTGAGGATAACTCTGATGCTATCTATATGTATGATCTCTGTTGTTAATGTTCTCTGAGGATAACTCTGATGCTATCTATATGTATGATCTCTGTTGTTAATGTCCTCTGAGGATAACTCTGATGCTATCTATATGGATGATCTCTGTTGCTAATGTTCTCTGAGGATAACTCTGATGCTATCTATATGTATGATCTCTGTTTTCAATGTTCTCTGAGGATAACTCTGATGCTATCTATATGTATGATCTCTGTTGTTAATGTTCTCTGAGGATAACTCTGATGCTATCTATATGTATGATCTCTGTTGTTAATGTTCTCTGAGGATAACTCTGATGCTATCTATATGTATGATCTCTGTTGTTAATGTTCTCTGAGGATAACTCTGATGCTATCTATATGGATGTATGATCTCTGTGGTAACTTGTTCACTGAGGATAACTCTGATGCTATCTATATGGATGTATGATCTCTGTGGTAACTTGTTCACTGAGGATAACTCTGATGCTATCTATATGGATGTATGATATCTGTGGTAACTTGTTCACTGAGGATAACTCTGATGCTATCTATATGGATGTATGATCTCTGTGGTAACTTGTATCTGTACAGGGTGAACTCTGAATTACTCTCAAAGGGGTTTTCTTGTCCTCTCAGGAATTCTGACTTGTTTACACTGGTGGCATCCCATCGTCAAACAAGCCTTTAGATGCCGTGACACTCTGTGGAGATTGGGCCTGGGAGTCTTTACGTTATTGTAAACTTGAAATTGTTTAATTGGTCAATGGTGGTTGGTTTTGGGTTGAAAGGTTACATCTTCAGATGTTCTAAATGGAAATAAATGTCTTTGTTCTCTCTCTCTCTTATCCAGCAAGGAGGAAGGTTGTATGATCAATTCTCATTTCCTTCTAAGGTCTCTGGCCTTATAAGCATCTCTATGTTCATGCTTTGTCCTGTAAGTTCACCTCAGGATCTATATGCCTAGAAGTATGCTCTGTAATGGTTTGTTCATGCTTTGTAACTTAAGCTTTATGCCTTTTGTATGTGAATCCACTCGTTCGACAATGTTAATTAAATATCTGCCTTTGATATAGACAATTCTCAGACTAATTCTTGCTTGTCAACACCAACTCATTACCTCATGCTTTCCTGTATGTTTAAATTATCTTTATGGAGTCAGATCAACATTTTAATTGGCTAATTGCTTAGTCTCATTACGAGTCACATGTGGGATATTTTTAATATCATATATACTGTATATTATACACATGTTAAATATTACTGCCCACTACACACACACACAATCAGACCTTCCAGGGGCCCTTTTAGACCATTAGAAGAGTGAGATTGGAAGGTTGTGTGTGTGTGTGTGTGTGTGTGTGTGTGTGTGTGTGTGTGTGTGTGTGTGTGTGTGTGTGTGTGTGTGTGTGTGTGTGTGTGTGTGTGTGTGTGTGTGTGTGTGTGTGTGTGTGTGTGTGTGTGTGTGTGTGTGTGTGTGTGTGTGTGTGTGTGTGTGTGTGTGTGTGTGTGTGTGTGTTTGTTGGTGGCTACTTTGAACGTCCTCAGATAACACCCCCACTGCAGCTGCTACTGCTCCGCTCTATTTTAGGACGGTCCTGTCATAGTGGGCCCCTGTAGCAGAGCTCCCTTTACACACACACACACACACACACGCGCACACGCACACGCACACGCACACGCACACACACACACACACACACACACACACACACACACACACACACACACACACACACACACACACACACACACACACACACACACACACACACACCTGACACCTCAGCCAAAACACACCCAATGTTACGTCCGTTGTTGGAATGAGACCAAGGTGCAGCGTGGTAGGCGAACATCTTACTTTATTTAAAAAAAAACAACAAAATACAAAACGAAAGTAAAGTTCTGCAGGCTATACAGCAACTAACGAAATCAAGATCCAACAAACTAAGGTGGGAAAAAAGGCTGCCTAAGTATGATCCCCAATCAGAGATAACGATAGATAGCTGCCTCTGATTGGGAACCATACCCGGCCAAACAAAGAAATAGGAAAACTAGATTGCCCACCCAAATCACACCCTGACCTAACCAAATAGAGAAATAAAAAGGCTCTCTAAGGTCAGGGCGTGACAGTACCCCCCACCCAAAGGTGCGGACTCCGGCCTCAAAAACTGACTCTATGAGGGAGGGTCCGGGTGGGCATCTAGCCTTGGTCCCGGCTCCGGTTCGGGGCGTAGACCCCGCTCCACTCGCTGATCGTTCCGCCTCCGTGGAACCGGACCGTGGATCGTCGCCGGAGGCTCCGGACCGTGGATCGTCGCCGGAGGAACCGGACCGTAGATTGTCGCAGAAGGCTCCGGACTGGGAACCGTCGCAGGAGGCTCCGGACTGCCGACCGTCGCTTGATGCTCCGGACTGCCGACCGTCGCTGGAGGCTCCGGACTGCGGACCGTCTCAGGAGGGGGTGGAATACAGTAGGGGTGAGTCAACATGTCAATAACTCCTTAAAGGGACAATCTGCATTTCAAACAATAACACAGGCCACCCCGCCACTGATTTGATAAACAGTTGAGGTATGGGGCTGGAGAAATGCAACTATTCTCAGATTCTTACGACAGTTGAACTCTGCTCCCGAGGCATTTATAAGCAATATTCTTTATGGAGAGATTGGGAGGGAGGATATGGAGATGGGGAGGGAGGATATGGAGATGGGGAGGGAGGATATGGAGATGGGGAGGGAGGATATGGAAATGGGGAGGGAGGATGGAGAGATGGGGAGGGAGGATGGGGAGATGGGGAGGGAGGATGGGGAGGGAGGATGGGGAGGGGGGATATGGAGATAGGGAGGGAGGATGGGGAGGGAGGATATGGAGATGGGGAGGGGGGATATGGAGATGGGGAGGGAGGATATGGAGATGGGGAGGGAGGATAGGGAGGTGGGGAGGGAGGATGGGGAGGGAGGATGGGGAGGGAGGATGGGGAGGGAGGATGGGGAGGGAGGATGGGGAGATGGGGAGGGAGGATGGAGAGATGGGGACGGAGGATATGGAGATGGGGAAGGAGGATATGGAGATGGGGAGGGAGGATATGGAGATGGGGAGGGAGGATATGGAGATGGGGAGGGAGGATGGGGAGATGGGGAGGGAGGATGGAGAGATGGTGAGGGAGGATGGGGAGGGAGGATGGGGAGATGGGGAGGGAGGATGTAGAGGGAGGATGGGGAGATGGGGAGGGAGGATGGAGAGATGGGGAGGGAGGATGGGGAGGGAGGATGGGGAGATGGGGAGGGAGGATGGGGAGATGGGGATGGAGGATGGGGAGATGGGGAGGGAGGATGGGGAGGGAGGATGGGGAGATGGGGAGGGAGGATGGGGAGATGGGGAGGGAGGATGGGGAGATGGGGAGGGAGGATGGGGAGATGGGGAGGGAGGATGGGGAGATGAGCCTGTAATCGAACGCACAAATGCTGATGCTCCAGACATTCAACTAGTCTAAAGAAGGCAAGTTTTATTGCTTCTTTAAACAGAACAAATGTTTTCAGCTGTGCTAACATAATTGCAAAAGGGTTTTCTAATGATCAATTAGTCTTTTAAAATGATAAACTTGGATTAGCTAACACAACGTGCCATTGGAACACATGATGGTTGCTGATAATGGGCCTCTGTACACCTATGTAGATATTCCATGAAAGATCTGCCGTTTCCAGCTACAATAGTCATTTGCAACATTAAAAATGTCTACACTGTATTTCTGATCAATGTGATGTTATTTTAATGGACAAACAATGTGATTTTCTTTCAAAAACAAGGACATTTCTAAGTGACCCCCACTTTTGAACAGCAGTGTATATGTATATACAGTATATCACAGTAAAACAAAGTCCTACATCGACATAACCTAAAAGGCCGCTCAGCAAGGAAGAAGCCACTGCCCCAAAAGGCTAAGTGATCATAAGAAAGCCAGCCTACGTTTTGCAACTGCACATGGGAACAAAGATCGTACTTTTTGGAGAAATGTCCTCTGGTCTGATGAAACAAAAATAGAACTCTTTGGCCATAATGACCAATGTTATGTTTGGAGGTAAAAGGGGGAGGCTTGCAAGCCGAAGATCACCATCCTAACCATGAAGCACGGGGGTGGCAGCATCATGTTGTGGGGGTGCTTTGCTGCAGGAGGGACTGGTGCACATCACAAAATAGATGGCATCATGAGGGAGGAAAATTATGTGGATATATTGAAGCAACATCTCAAGACATCAGTCAGGCAGTTAAAGCTTGGTCGCAAATGGGTCTTCCAAATGGACAATGACCCCAAGCATACTTCCAAAGGTGTGGCAAAACAGCTTAAGGACAACAAAATCAAGGTATTGGAGAGGCCATCACAAAGCCCTGACCTCAATCCTTAGAAAATTGTGGGAAGAACTGAAAAAGCGTGTGCGAGCAAGGGGGCCTACAAACCTGACTCAGTTACACCAGCTCTGTCAAGAGGAATGGGACAAAATTCACCCAATTTATTGTGGGAAGCTTGTAGAAGGCTACCCGAAACGTTTGACCCAAATTAAACAATTTAAAGGCAATTCTAATGCCCCCTATGCCCCCTAGACATTCTAATGCCCCCTATTCCCCCTAGACATTCTAATGCCCCCTATGTCTAATCCAAGACACATTCTAATGCCCCCTATGTTTAATCTAAGACACATTCTAATGCCCCCTATGTCTAATCCAAGACCCATTCTAATGCCCCCTATGTCTAATCCAAGACACATTCTAATGCCCCCTGTCTAATCCAAGACACGTTCTAATGCCTCCGATGTCTAATCCAAGACACATTCTAATGCCCCCTATGTCTAATCCAAGACCCATTCTAATGCCCCCTATGTCTAATCCAAGACACATTCTAATGCCCCCTGTCTAATCCAAGACACGTTCTAATGCCTCCGATGTCTAATCCAAGACACATTCTAATGCCTCCGATGTCTAATCCAAGACACATTCTAATGCCCCCTATGTCTAATCCAAGACACATTCTAATGCCTCCGATGTCTAATCCAAGACACATTCTAATGCCCCCTATGTCTAATCCAAGACACATTCCAGTGTACAGGAGTACTGAAGCAACGAAGACACAATCAAATAGAGACGAGACAGTGTGCAAGGCATAACTTCTTTATTGTTATACACAGAAATACATCTGAAATAGACTGCTCAAATCCGTGGGGTGACACCATACTTTGAGAGGGTCTCACACAGTTCCTCATTATTTGGTAAAAACAGTCAAAAACAAGTATTAACTGAATCGCACGTCATCCCCAAAATAATACATCAACTCCTACAACCCATTAAAAATAATGTTTTTTTTTGTCAAATGTTACCGTATGTGCATTACAAACATGTTATATCCATTGTCAAAAATACAGGTGTGCAAATTGTTAGAAAAATACCAATTTATACCAGTTTCTGAATTATACTCTGTAGAAATCTTTACAAATAGTATATATTCTATATATAAAGCTTTCCAATATGCAATGTTGCATTAAAAATAATATCCCAAGTACTGCCTGTTTTAACTCCTGTTAGATTACCCATCTCACCCTGCTCTGTGGAAACAGGGAAAAGGGAGAAAATGGATCTCCAATGAGAAGGGCTGTTATTGTCAGGTGGGTATATAGCAAACTGCAGTACATTGGTGTGGATCATACATGAATGAGACAGATTCAACACAATGTAAAGTTGCCTTGTTTTACGGTTAGAAAATGTTTCATCTTTTCTTTGCTTTAAACGTCTTCTATTGTGGTGGATTGTACTTGACATGAACACTGTAGGACCAATCAGAATCCACGACCAGAATCCACAGACCATGTCAGAAGCGGCTTGGAGTACTGCACTTCATACTGGCTCTTGTATCACGTGTTTCATCAATAGACCATGCAAACTAGTAGGATCCTAAAAATTAAATTGACTAAACACAACACAATCTTGCCACTTTTCAGTACCTTTTTCACAAAGACCAATATATTCAAAACAAAAACATGTCTGATGAACAAATAAATAAATCATTTTTGAAATGGATAACAGCAAATGTTATTTATATTACATACTCCATTTGTTTGTTTTGTTTTTTATTGTATTATATTCAAATAAAATCATGCTGTTCCTGCAACAGAGACTAACAGTGTAGTGGCACGTTTTATAAATCACCTCCTTTTGATTGCAACAGTCAGGTCACTCTGTACACAATTAAGACACGTCCTTCGTCTCCTAACG